>NW_019246145.1:18563-22069 GCF_002742605.1 Olea europaea var. sylvestris
AAAACTAGGGTTTCGCGATCTCCGGTCGAACGCCTGGAAATTAATTTTCCTGTGTTCAACCTTCAATCGAAGACTCAAGAACGAACGCCTAATGCTCTGATACCACTATTACAAACAGGATCCAAAAAACATAGATGAAAACATAAAATCCCAGATTACATCATAAACCCTAAATCGCAACATCAAGGCTTAGATCTCTCAATCGAAGGCTCAGACCACGCCTATGTTACCATCACAGAGGCATCGAGACTTAAACACAAACCCTCACAACCCAACACACCAAGGTCACTTCACTGGACTCAAGAAATCAAACTGCCTACCTTCGGTCGATTACTCACACAAAGGAGAATCACACAAGAACACGATTATCACAAAGATAATCAACCAGAAATCTCACAAAGAGAAGAAGGAAGGGTCACACAGACGGGAACACGAAGGTTCCAGAAGGTAGAGAGAAAAAAGAAAACAGAAATGACGATCCAGCAACCAAACAAGGAGTAAAGGGGAGTATTTATAGTAAATATCATCAACTGTTGATCAGCGGGTCAATCCAACGGTCCAAGAGCGACTAAGGTGTGTGGGCTGAATATTGGGCTCGGTTAAGTGGGCCTTCTAGGTATATAATTAATGGACCAAGTATTAAATCCATTTTGGACCTTTTCATCATTGCCTAACAGTTGGACTGGATCAAATGGCATCACAGCCCAACATACACATTTGAGAGACGCGATATATATGAAGTTATATTCGTGGTCCCAAAATTTAGCTTGAGCTTGTAGAAGCTCAACCGATTGTTCTCCAATAAGGAATGCCATTTCTGAAATTTGAAATTTTTATAAGTACTTGTGATCATGTTTTATGCACTTACAATTGAGTTATATATAGGAATATGATAATAGAAATATATAAATTGAACAGAAGCAAAAACTCTTTAGTCATTTTCAAACCATTAAATGAGATCATATTGTATTAATTATGATTAAGCTTGGTAAATTTTCAATTTTATCATGACAGTCTTCTTTAATCTATCTACTCCGATTGTTTAAACACTAATAATAAAATCGTTACAATATTCAGTTAAAAAAAATAACTATGGCAGTCGTCTTACGTGGTATACACAATGTAGGTGATTATTTGATACATGAGTCAATAAAAAACTACCACATCAATGCATCAAATAATCATTTGCCATGTGTATACCACGTAAGACGACTTAATAACGAGCGAATACAAATAACATTATTCTAATTTTGCTAGAGCATCTCCAAGAGATGAAACTGACATGATGAGAAAAGCCTTAATAGCATTATCTAGAAAAAAAAATGATAAACAAAGTAATAATTACTAGCCCACTTTTTGAGCAATTATACATGATTGCATTGTTGAGGTAGTATTTCTTCATGGCTTAAAACCAACCATCACCATTGTATTTTATACCTGGTGCCACTATGGCAATCTAAATTAATTTTGATTCATTACCACTGTACTTTATATTTAATATTACTATAGAAACTCAAATTGATATTGATTCACTATGATCACCTAACTTCATATAACATTTCTGTCATACTACACGATTATTACCATAACAAAAAATAAATAAAGAACAGACACACACACACACAAATCACACATGATTATAATTACAACAAAAAAAAAAAGGAAATGAAAAAAATAATAATAATAATACCACACAGCATGGGGTAAATTTTCAATTTTATCATGACAGTCTTCTTTAATCTATCTACTCCGATTGTTTAAACACTAATAATAAAATCGTTACAATATTCAGTTAAAAAAAATAACTATGGCAGTCGTCTTACGTGGTATACACAATGTAGGTGGTTATTTGATACATGAGTCAATAAAAAACTACCACATCAATGCATCAAATAATCATTTGCCATGTGTATACCACGTAAGACGACTTAATAACGAGCGAATACAAATAACATTATTCTAATTTTGCTAGAGCATCTCCAAGAGATGAAACTGACATGATGAGAAAAGCCTTAATAGCATTATCTAGAAAAAAAAAATGATAAACAAAGTAATAATTACTAGCCCACTTTTTGAGCAATTATACATGATTGCATTGTTGAGGTAGTATTTCTTCATGGCTTAAAACCAACCATCACCATTGTATTTTATACCTGGTGCCACTATGGCAATCTAAATTAATTTTGATTCATTACTACTGTACTTTATATTTAATATTACTATAGAAACTCAAATTGTTATTGATTCACTATGATCACCTAATTTTTTAAAGTTTTTATAATGATTACCTTGTTGTGTTTTTTTATTTTTCTTTTTTTTTTAATTCTCGTCTCTTTTTTTTGGGTGGTAATAATTATGTGTGACTTCTTTTTTGTGTGCATGTGTATTTTTTATTTATTTTTTATTTTTTTGTAATAATGTGGTTTGACTAAAACATTATATGAGCTAAGTGGTCAAGATGAATCGCAAGTAATTTCAATGGCTATGGTAACACTAAATGTAAAGTACAATGATTATGTTGAATCAAAATTAATTTGAATGACCACAGTGACACTAAGGGGGTGTATTCAATTGGGATTTTTGAAGAATTTGATGGATTTTTTTTTTAGTGATGACTTTTGTGGATTTCGTAGATCTCTTATAAATTTTTATGGAATTAGAGGAAGTCTTTCATAAATTTCTATGGATTTTCATTTTAAAATTTTTATAGACTTCTGTGGAAGACTTCCATTTGAAATAGAATTCATCTGGATCTGTTATGAAATTCTCACATAAGTATTAGTTCCCACAATTTCCGTATATATATATATATATATTGTGAAAATCTCTCAAAATCTCGTTATTAATGAGAGACAAATTTTAAGATTTTACATGAATACTTTTTGTTTAAAAGTTAGTATTCCAGACGCTTTTATAGAAGTCTCTAGAAGTCATTAAAATTTGAATATCCCAAAATTTATATAGACTTCTAAAAAAATTTAATTAAATAGACCGTAATTTTTAGAAACTTTTTAGAAGTCTATAAAAATCTCAATTGAATACATCATGACTTTAGATAGTCTCAAAAAGTCTCAATTGAATACTCCTAAACTTTTTAAATCCCGGAAAATCATTAAAAGTCTCAATTAAATACACCCCCTAAATATAAAGTGCAATGGCTATATGAATTTAACCCATTTTTCCATTGGTCAGTGATTTATTATATTAATTAAAAAAAATATTATGGGTTTGAAAAAAGTAAAGTAATATGTTATTTTGTCTCAATTTCAATACCTAATTAACTCAATCATTGAAATAAAAATCAACAAAAGATTTCCTAGCCTGCAATCACGTATGTGGGTGCTGATTGACAAGGACATTATAGTCTTTTTATTCATACCAGCGGAAGAATTGCTTTTAGCGTGGGGTATAAATAAGATGAATAATGTTATCTATCAATAATGGTGTTAGCACCAGTTTAGGTGGTCATACTTAATAAGTTCAATTAAATGAATTATGTGATAATG
>NW_019246145.1:23303-27856 GCF_002742605.1 Olea europaea var. sylvestris
GTAACAAAGATGCAACTAATCAAGATAGACATGATAAAGAAAGGAAAAAAATAAGAACGTGTTGTTACAAAATCCTACCCCTTAAATAAATTTCGTCCTCGAAATTGGAACATGTCAAATAAATAGTGCACTAGCACGTATAGTGCCATCATGCCCCTATATTGCCACTTCCACTGCATTGGTTTTTTTTTTTTTGTGTAAATAAGTTAATTCGAATTATCTTCTTAACTCTAAGATTATTTTCTATTCTAATTAAGATGTTGATGCAATGCAAGTGTAGTGCTCCCTTGGTTGTTCAAGCCATAATTGATCCATGACATTAGTTACACAGTTGCCCTAGCATATTAAACCTGATCGTGTACCATAGGAACTTTAGCCGGAACAAAAGGTGCCAAATAAATTCACTCATGTAGACATAAAAATCAAATTATTTATTTATTTAATTATAAAACTTTCACAACAAGTTAGTACCCCCACAATACAATATTTCTTAATATTTTCACAAGTAGCATTTTACGAAATTTTGATTATCAAAAAATATTTGAATCTATGTTATGGGCTTCAACGCACACATATTTGTTATTCAAAATACACATGTTGATTAAGCAAGCAATTTAATATGATATGGAATGCATAAACTCATTGGTACACCACGAAATGAAATTTTTATCAAGTAAATGTGCATATTTGGTAAAAATTTCACCAAAAATCTATTCATGAATTTAAATATACAACATGCAAAGCATATGCAAATTAGAATAACAAATATGCACATTTATATATATATATATATATATATATATATATATATATACTCATTTCAACCTATCTACATGGCACATACAAATCTTAGATTGAAATACAATCATATATATAATATTTTAGTTTAGTTCTAGTGAGAAAATAATGCATTTGAAAGATTTTGTAAATTAATGATCATATTATTTTAAAATGAATTCAAAATTAAATATAGTTTACTACCAAAAGCACATAACAATCAAATTCTATGTAGGAGTCCTAATTTTATTCTATATCATGTTTAAAAATCATTTGGCGGAAGGTCAATATGCACAATGTACAATTATTCAGTACAATATTCTATATGGTCCTTACAATAATTGGGTAGAAAGTCAACATGCTAAAATATACAATAAATTATCCGCTTAGGAGTTACAAGCATTTTTATTATTATTATTTTATTTTATTTTTTGAGAATTTTTTTTTCTAGATTATGTGATATTGGATAATATAAATCATAAGTGAAAACTATTCCTTTAAATTGAAAAGGTGTAATTTTTAATAATAAAAACATTTAATCCACGTGGAGGTCAAATAAGTCATACATTTTAAATAAAAATTCTAAGATAAATTTCTACTGCCTTCTATAATTAAATACAATTAAACAAAATTTACAATTGAAGCAAATTAAGTTTTCTCCATTGAAATTAAAAGTATTAGTCACTTTCATAAATACACAGATGCATAGTTTAAATTTTAACTATAAGTTTAATCGCTAAAAATGATAACTAATTACTTCTAATTAATCTTGAGAATTGACAATCTATTTGTTACTCACATTACATAGAATATTATATAAGCACATAAAGTCCTAGTCAACAGTCATTAGAAATCAATTAGCCCTCAAATTGTAACGACAATAATAATAATGTATTTAGAAATATATCAGAGATATGCATGCATGACAATGCAATAACTACTTATAATTTGGACACTTGACATACTAGGAGAATCTTTGGACCATCAACTGTGACGATCGGTATTAGTTTAGAACAATATTTATAGTCCAACAAAAACTATCATTTTAAATGAATACACAACATTTTGGATGAACTTATAAATCATATAAATTACATGACATCTAAGGTAGTCTGATTTTACAATCTTCTAAGGTGGTAAACCAATAATATCATTAAAAAAAATATTGCAACCTAATGTTCTTCAATAAGCGAGAGTTGCTAAATGGGGAATTTCTCCATAATAACAAAATTTTTGTTTAACAATAGGCGAGTCCTTGTGACTATGCTCATAGGAATAAAACACATGACCTTTATTTCCTTCAAGCTAAGAACACTTGGTCCAATTGGAGTCCAGACTCTGCTTTTTATAAGTATCAATTGTGACATGCTACCTCGATGGCAAGTCCATCTCAATATGATGTCAAAGACACGCAAATCTAGCGTTTCGATATTCGTGAATAAATATTTCCCACGCTATCTCTATCAAGAAATCACTCCACAATTTAGTTTGAGTTCAACTACGACTACAAAGGATGTTAACAATATAGAAGTGCATCCATGTATAAGTGGTTTCACTACTTGCTAGATAAATGCGTTAACTAATAAATGCATGAGTGGTTATATTGTCGTACGGTTCACATTGTCCAAGTTATATTGTCCGAACATGAAATAGGAATATCAATCACCACATATACTTCACCTTAAACATAATCTAAGGCATCTCTCGTACAATTCCATAAAAACATAATTATGGTGCTACTACAACAATTAAGCATCAAGTTTAAATTGGCAATATAAAAATCTAATTCAACTTTACCAGATGATTTGAGAGGACAAACTTGTGGCAAGAACTCAGTATGATACCCTTCTTTCTTTTCTTTTTAATTCTATTGATAAAAAGTCTACAGAATCGATTTTATAACTCTGGGCTCTGATACCAAACTGTTACACCCCCAAAATTAGATACCTAATTTTGGAGATATTATCATTTAACATTCTCTTGAAATCATAAATGCGGAAGCGATTAAATTTTTCTTCAACATTATAACCATCAATGATTTCATTTATAAAAAATATATATATTTGTACTTAATAAAATATAAGACGTTAAAACTTAAATTTATTTCAAAGCGAAATCAAATATAAACTACATTGGTACTGAGTCCGTGACACCACAAGCTGTCATCTCTAATCATGCTGCTTTCATCATCTGAAAATGGGGAGGAATAACGTGGGATGAACTAACACCTAGTAAGCAAACCTCATGCATACGATGCATGCTGATGATATGCATATGCATTACTTTAAAATAAAAGACATTTATCAATATGTATCCCCATTCTTTCAATTCTTTAAAAACATTAACGTCGTAAGCTCACTTGATGTATCGCCTATAACAAGTCAGAATGCAATGGCCCATATTATTTGAAACCCGATCAAATTCTACCAGTAGTACCGCAAAGCGATTAATGTTAACATTGACGTTGAACATTCATCATTCATTATTCATCATTGAGGATTGGTCGGGTGCGCTAGTCCCCAACCTCCCATTTCCTACTCACACCTTGGCACAAACATACATCTCGTAACAAAAACATTAGGGATTCATATCTTTAAACATTCATTGAGTCGTGACCTTTGGAAACATTTTATTTGTCGAAACTTCATGTATGCTTATGGATGCATTGATGTGCATGAGTAGACACGAAACATTCATGTCACAAAACGTAATGATTAAACATCATGATCACATAAGAGCAAATTTATGTAACATGTTCATACATTTAATAATATTATGTGTCATGAAGACAAGTGGAGGTTTACTTAGCTGAAATCCTTAGCAATTTGCTTTTAGAATGGAAAGTGGAGATGTTCAAAGCTGCCCAAAAAAGTCAACAAGCCAAAAGTCCTAGCTTATTGTCATTGATTAAAAGACTCTCACATATTATACATATATAATTACATTTGTGGGGCCATTATTGAATTTATCGATTAATAGACATTAGCAGCCAAATAGTTATGACATCCATTTAAAAGTCAAATTTCAAAGGCTCCAATAATTAATTTATGTTTCCAGTAACACTACCACTTTGTGACAATGAATTTACACCAAGATCCGTACGAATTATTTAAGTAAAATAGAAGTCACTAAAGAAAGACTAATGCAAGGGTGACAAGAATGAGTAGATAAATCATATCAACTTGTAAGTAAATCACATTATGGCAATCAAGGATTCACCTTTGCACACTTTATCTATTGTTACCAATAATTTATAGCTACAAATTATATCTATGTTATTGCGTGTACAATTAGTTGTACAACTTAGTGGTGGACATACTTGAATATCGTTGAGCTAATCTTAGAAGTTATTTGCAAGTAATAAATGAATAATTAACATAGAAGAAGATTATCTATTTGCCCAAGGATTCTTATAATTTACTTTAACTTAATTATTATCTTATTTTATTAAAAGTCTTGATAGAATTACAAGTACTAGCCATGTAGATAAGAGAATAAAATTTATGTAACCGATGAAAAGAGTAGTATCATCAATGTTTAATTAAGAATACAGTTTATAATCTCTATTTATCGAGTAAGTTGCCACAAGCCAATATCTATAACAAATATATATATATATGGCCAAATACCACAAATTAGTAAATAAAACATTAAATAAATATTAATACTAGGCAAAGAACTGTCAAGAAATGGGCGTGCAGAGTTCAAATTCGATAGGCTTACATGATTGCAGGGATAACTTCAAGCAAATATACACACACACATAGGGACGGATT
>NW_019246145.1:27922-55807 GCF_002742605.1 Olea europaea var. sylvestris
CCACACTTAAATAAAAAAATCAAACTACTAGCATCCATAAAATAAAATAAAATCTTGATACCTTATCATCCATGGTAAGACTCGAATGTAGGAATATGGAAAAGAGGATATGTGACTTGGAGTGGCCAACTTCAAGAACAAATTGAATGACATTTAATGGAATGTAACTTCTTCTGATTAAGTAATAATACCCTAATTGGCCTTTTAACTGATTTAGTCCTTAAATCATTTCAATTAATTTAATAAATTCCCATTATTAACTACATTGTCACCATTAAATTAATTTACACCAAATTTACTAAAAACAAATATCTTCCGACTTGATGTCTAGATTCAATACAAAACCGAATAAAGTACATTATATAATTTAGTATGATTTAAATAAAATACATACATTATAATTTATTTAATGGACACACTCATCTAGGGTGTCTCAAGTGTATTCCAATACAACCAATATATTTAGTCACGACTATAAATATTATAATAATTCAATAGTAATTGTAACAAAGATGCAACTAATCAAGATAGACATGACAAAGAAAGGGAAAAAAATAAGAACGTGGTGTTACAAAACATTATAATTTATCTAATGGACACACGACTCGTCTAGGGTGTCTCAAGTGTATTCCAATGCAACCAATATAGTAGTCACGACTATAAATATTATAATAATTTAATAGTAATTGTAACAAAGATGCAACTAATCAAGATAGACATAATAAAGAAAGAAAAAGATAAGAATGTGGTGTTACAACTACTTTGGCTGGAAATAAGATTGGAGATGCTTTGCTTTTGATTCATTAAGTTGGTACATTTAGCGAAAGTTTGATTGTGAGCACTATCAAAGAGATCGACATGATCTTTCAAAGTCATTTTGTGCTTCCAATCCCTAAAGCCAATCTTAGTAAATGCGTGTCTACCTCTTGACCCCCTGTATTGGGTTTAAACAAGTAGCAATACAAAGAATAGGTTGCATCCTTCTCTATACTATACCAACCAATAAAATTCAAATAACCATTCTTTTCTAAAATACCTATTATCATTTCCCATTGGTCTTCTTGGAAAGTCGTGTCCATGTGGTTGACAAAGACATTTTTCTATGTATGCCATCCTAAATTCTAACATTATCTCTGATATTAGAATCATACAACTCGATAGGGAGGCGTTCCCCGAATCAAATGCAAGATCATCCACATTGAGTTGAGCCTAAGACTTCTTCTGTTATTTAACAACTCATGTGCTTGACTAAAAGTAGTGGCAGCACTAGATACACCACTGGAACTAGAAGAACTAGGTAAAGACTTCTATTTCTATTGGAAAAATCATTTCATAATCTGCAAAATGTCTTCAAATTATTTTTCAATTAAAATTGGTTCGAAAATAGAACACAATTATCTAACAAAGACCATAGTCTCACTTAATACCTTTATTCTACACATTATCCACACATTATTCTTCTACACATTATCGATACATTATTCTTCTACTTCCTTCTCTCAACCTCATAATAACTCATAAGTCATAAAATACCCAAAAAAAAATTAAAAATAAATAATAAAATAAAATAAAATAAAATAATCTACGGGATTTATAGTGTAGTGGTGAAAGTCAGAAAGTGGATTCCACATAAAATTGAGGAACTTAAGTATTTTGCTTTCCCGCGTTGCAAGGGAAAAAACCATTATCGAGCATTTCAATTTATATGTATTTAACTGGTAAAACTCAGTGGTTATAAAAATAAAAGAAACACCTTCTTTTCTTCCAATTTGTTGGGGCCAAAAAAGAGATGGAGAGGCTGACTTCGGGCTCGTCGGCAGCAGCAGCAATTACTGGGAAGGCTAGGGTTTGAGGTCTGAGTTCGCAGGGTAGTAGAGAACCAACCAACCAGGGTTTGCAAATTGAATTGGTTTGGAAATTGGAATGGCAGAGTAAATGGTATTTCAGTATTTAGTGGGTAAATGGTAATGGATTTGATAATTGGGCTTGATTTTATTTAAAACACGAGGCTCCCAAACAACCATACCTGTTTTCATCTTCCTTCCACTTCTTCCACCAGGCAGCCACTGTAAACGCCAACGAAACCAACATGCGCGGTCGGGCCTGCTTGTCGGGTGCTGGCTCTGTCACTATTAATGCCTAACATCAGTAGGGAAGAATAGCATTACACAAATAAAATTCCTCCATTTGAAGCCGATGTGGAGTAAGTAACATTAAGTATATTTGTTTCCGCATATTTGATGCCTCTTGATTCATTAGCGAAAGTTATCCTTAAATTAATACTGTTATAAATTGTTTGGTTGAATTGTATCATATGATTGCTTGTCGAACATGGTGAAAATAAAATACATGTAATCATAGTTGGTGAATCTTTTACTTTTACAAACATGTTTTTTGCCAACCACTCGGACCTAATTGATTGTACATTTTCTCAATTGTAACGGTCTACTCAACTCGTCTCATCCCTTCTTTCTTGGAACATACACATATTTCATGCCTTCCATTATCCTCTTTACTTTCGATTTATTCCCCACCAATCACAACCTAATTGCTAGTTGATTGCAATAAGTTCAGAGAAATTATCAAAAGGTAGTGAGTTGTCATATTTTATTTAATTTGTTAAAAGTTCTCTGGAATTGTGAGTGAGAGTTGCACATTACATTTTTTTCTTCTTCTTATATGTATGTTGATCTCAAAATGTGAAAATTATTTTTAAAGACAATAGTAGAATTTTCTACAGGAATTTTACTGGGTATTGCATCGTTTTTATGGGGTTTTGGGTGTGTGTTTGGGTAAATTTTTGTAGATAAGAAAGGGGGTTTGGCTGGAAGATGCACTTCAATTGGAGAATGCTAAGATATTGAAAGGGGGTTTGGCTGGAAGATGCACTTCAATTGGAGAATGCTAAGATATTCAAGAGTGCCGATCTTTAGTTTTGTGTTGATCTGGTACGGTTTTTTGAAAGTGAAAAAATGGATCTTAAACCTCTCCTTTTTACCTTATTTTTTTCAAAAGACATCCTTTCTCTTTTAGAGGCTTTTCTCTCAACGTCTGACCTTCTTTTAGTTGGGAAACAACCCTATTTATATACAAGCTATGGGGTCTTTTTGTCATTTTTATGAGTTGGCATTTTTCATTCTTATGTTGGAAGTCATAATTAAGTACAGGTGCAAAAATTCTCGTCGAGGTTTGTGATCGTTATGTACATGCTTTTTTTTTTAGAGCAATGACGTCCATACTGTGTCAGTATTTGTTATTAGAATGGCATCTTTCCAATGCTTCCAATTTGTCCTAAAATGCCACAGTTAGGATGAGGCTTCCCGATGCTCATTAGCCAAGTAATTGCGGGGCAATTTCCTTGGTAGGGAAGGCCTCGGAGGTCGAAGTATGTGTTCTGTATGATTTCGTTCGGATGCCAAGTTGAAATGGTTGGGTAAAGTAGGAATGCAATGGACCTCTTTCTGATTGACATGGAGCCAAGGTGGACGATAACTATTTTAACACGTAACATTAGTCCACCAAGTCACAGCTTCATATTCATGAGAAATAAGGATTTCAATGCTTGCTGCTGCTAGTACAGATGTTCGGATCTGATCCTGGAAATGCTTCGTCTATTTTTTTGTGGTATTATTTTGGACCGAGACTGGAGTGAAATGAGTGAATTTCTACTGAGACAGAGGCCTTTATACCTGAAGGAGCCTCTAGCTGTAACTAATAAATAAATTTCGGCTCCATAAGTATTATGAGGCAATATGTGTTATGAAATTATGTGACATTATTATGAAGTTGATATTATCATATTAGTATTCAGTACCTACTCAAATCTCTTAAGACTTTCGTAGCCTCAATATTTTCTGACAACTACTCAAACTTCAGCTTATAATTAGCGAGCGACGTGTCCCGCTTAAGTAATGGGAATTCCATCTCCCTGTAGTCCCCCCCTCAATGCCTGCTGAAATACTTGTCCATCAGCTCTTCACTGAACTGATCCCATGTCAGAGTAAGTTGTCCCTCCTGAGTCCTGGTCTGGGACATGAACTCCTACCTGTGACTAGCATCTCCAGCTAACATATACTCCTCACTTAAACCTTCTGCGCATCAATACATGCTATAACCAAAAGATTCTCTCTGACTTATGCAACCATACCTCTAGCGACAGTGGTCCAGATGTGGCATCAAACTTATGGAGTCTATAGCTACAGAACTGCTCGATCATCGCAGCATGAGTATCAACAACATAGGTATTGGCCAGTATTGTGGTGTCTATCTCTATCTAGCCATGTCCTATACTGCTCTCAACAAGTCCCTGATCAAATTAGCCTGTATTTGCCAGGCATTTACCTTTAGATATAACAAGAGTTTAAACCTATTAGATAATTGAACTGCCAACACAATGCAATTAGGATAGAAGGGAAAACAAAATACGTGAATAGCTTGACTTTACTTCTACTCAAATTTATCAAATAATTTAAGTGTAAAATAAATGATCAATAATAAAAAATCTAAATAAATCTCATCTCTCTTATCTAGTCTCATACGTGTTGGTCGTAGAATGGTAGGCATCCGATGAATGATAAGTGATGGGATTCTTATGTTTGCTTAACTTTGCTTTTACTCAGATTTATCACAATATGGCATTTAGGCAAGTAAAAGAATTTCATTGAATCATGCACGCATATAAGTTTATGACTTAATTCTTATTGATTTTATTTCGTGCTTGCACACACTCACCTGCTAACCAGAAGAAGCTGCACCAAAGAAAAATCCCTCACGGGAAACTTTTGCGGTTGATCAGTGCATTATTGCAGCCACACTTTGTTTCTCTGTTAAAAAGAAGTGACTGAATGAGAAAGAAATAATAGCAGAACTATGAGGAAATAGAATAGAGTTTCCATGGAAGGACTGATTGTCTGCTAAATTCCATTGATGGCGCTGTTGGGGATTGATTAAAAGCCGAATGAAAAAGAAGGAATATCGAATGCTCGAAATTATACGTAGTATAGTGCTGCTGCACTTTTTTATGATTGTAGAAGAGAAGATATTATATTGTAAATTTTTGTGACTTCGATACTTTTAATGGCTTGAGTTACATGGGTATTTATAGATTAGATTTAACATGTATCTAGCCTAACTCATGAACCAACATTGAATAGATACGTTTCTCCCCCTCTAGTACATTAATGGACAAACGCATGTATAATTATAATTCATGAATCTAGATAATAATGGCAAATTACGTTTCCAACACCCCCTCTTAATTTGCAATTTTGAGAATGTCTCTTGCCTTTTGAAATTTCTCGACATAGATCGCCTTGGTTAGAAAGTCTGCGGGTTGCTCATTCGTTCCAATGAATTCCAAGCTGATTTCACCATTACTCACCATATCTCGGATGAAATGATGTCGCAACTCAATGTGTTTTGTTCTTGAATGAAACACCGGATTTTTTGTCATGGCTATCGTAGACATATTGTCACAATAAATTACTGCGGACTGTTTTTGAACTTGTTTCAAATCTGCTAGTAATCGTCTCAACCAAATAGCTTCGCAAATTGCATCTGTAACAGCAATATACTCAGCTTCCACGGATGATAACGCTACTGTTTTTTGCTTCTTTGAACTCCATGAAACAACATTAGTTTCGAGACAAAATAAATAACCTGAAGTGTTTTTTCTATCATCCAACGAACCTCCCCAATCACTGTCGCTATATCCAATCAACTTGCTCTCATTTTCTTTTACATATTTAATGCCTATTTTCTTTGTTCCTTGCAAGTATCTCACGATTCTTTTAGCTGCTGCAAAATGAAGTTGACTTGGTTCATTCATGAACCTTGAGATCATGCTCACGGCTTGAACAATATCCGGCCTTGTGTTTGTGAGATAAATCAGTGAACCAACAAGACTCCCAAACAGTTTTGCATCTATTTTTTTTGCTCCGTCATCTTGTCTCAACTTATCGTTCGCTGCCATAGGAGTTGAAATTGATTTGCAATTCTCCATATGAAATTTCTTCAGAAGATCTTCTTGTATTCACTTGTATTCCAAGAAAATACTTCATGACTCCTAAATCAGTCATCTCAAATTCATTCATCATTTTTCGCTTGAAATCCTCGACTAACCTTATATTGGTGCCAGTGTAGATAAGATCATCTATGTAGATGCACACAATCAAGAAATCATGATCTTGCTTCTTCACATAGAGAGAGGGCTCATTAGGACTTCGATGAAATCCATTCTTGAGAAAATAGCCATCAATCTTGTTATTCCAAGTTCTTGGAGCTTGCTTCAGTCCGTAAAGTGCTTTCTTGAGGCGATACACTTTATCTTCTTTCCCTTTCACTCCAAATCCTTCAGGTTTTTGTACATAAACTTCTTCTTCAAGCTCTCCATTAAGAAAAGCTGATTTGACATCAAGTTGGAATACCTGAAGCTCCAACTGCGCTGCAAGAGCAAGAACAACCCTGATAGTTTCCATTCTAACAACCGGTGAGAACGTCTCATTGAAATCAATTCCCGGTTGTTGAGAATATCCCTTCGCTACAAGCCTAGCCTTGTGTTTTTGTATGCTTCCATCTTCATTATACTTTGTTTTGAAAATCCATTTCAGTCCTATAACATCTTTGTGTTTCGGCATATCCACCAATTCCCAAGTTTTATTTTTTTCTATCATGTCAATCTCCTCTTGCATAGCTTTTCTCCATGTTTCTTCCTTCACTGCGACTTCAAAACTTTGAGGTTCATAGGTAAAGAGAGCAAATCCAGATGTCTCAAGAATTTCTCTCAAGGATCGAGTCTTTTTAATCAGTGAATCGTACTTGAACTTTCATCTTGAACCGGCGATCTTGGTGGGCGAGGATTTCGACTTTGAGGTGGACTAACATGACCGAGTTGATCTTCAAAATCTGATGCATCATAGAACTCCTCTTGAGATATCAATTTGGACGAATTTCCTTCCCAACTCCATGATCACATTTCATCAAAAATAACATCTCTTGAAACCACAAGCTTGCAAGTTATAGGATTGTAAAGGCGATAACCTTTTGACTCATCACTATAGCCAATGAAAATAAGCTTCTCACTTTTTTCATCAAATTTATCTCTATTTGGAGTAGAGATATGAGAATATGCAATGCTGCCAAAAATCTTCAAGTGATCAACTACGGGCTTTTTCTTGTGCCAAGCTTCAAACGGTGTTCGGTTTCGAACGGCTTTTGTTGGGCATCGATTCAGAATATAAATAGTTGTGTGTATCGCTTCCGCCCAAAATATTTTGGGTAGACTTTTGCCGATCATCATGCTTCTAGCCATTTCAACAATGGTGCGATTTTTTCGCTCGGCTACCCCGTTTTGTTGGGGGCTCCTCCGAATAGTGAGCTGCCTCTGAATACCATTATCTTTGCAATACTCCATAAACGGAGTGTAAATAAACTCTCCTCCATGATCTGTCTGAAGGGTTTTGATTTGATGACTAGATTGTTTTTCCACTAGAGCTTTGAATTTGAGAAATGCGGAAAAAGCCTCGGACTTTTCATTTAGAAAATAAACCCACATCATCCTCGTATAGTCATTAACAAATAAAATGAAATACCTTTTGTTTCCAAGAGAGAGAGTCCTCGAAGGGCCCCAAATATCCGTATGAATAACCTCCAAAGGTTCTCTAGCTCTCCAAGATGTTTTCGGAAGGGAAGTCTATGCATTTTGCCATATATGCATCCTTCACAAACTTGAGTTTTTGCTTCAATTTCTGGGAGTCCAATCACCATATTCTTTTGCTTGAGAAGTTGCAGCCCTTTGATATTAAGATGTCTGTATCTCAAATGTCAAAGTTGAGATTGATCAAAATTTTCACCTGTGAAGGTCACCTTTTCTTGAAGAGGCATATTCGTGGGAAACACCTTATTGGAGCTCATAGGAACTGTGGCGATGGTGGAATTGCTTTTCTTGTCAAATATTCTACATTTTTCATCATAAAAAAAAACAGAATATCCTTTGCGTAGCAGTTGTCCAACACTAAGGAAGTTACTAGTCAAATTAGACACATAAAGAACATCACCAATGAGCTTTTTGTTACCTCCTTTACTTTGAACAGCGATAGTTCCCTTTCCTTCAGTGCGATGTAACTTTCCATCACCAAGCTTCACTTCTGAATTGAAATTCTCATCAAGATCAATGAAATTTTTTTTTATTTCCAGTCATGTGACTGCTGTAGCCGCTGTCTAGGTACCACACATTTTTTGATTGTTGTTGAGTCGTCATACAAGAGAAAAGCTGTTCATCTTCATCTTTGGAAAAGTTTGCTTCATCCTTCTCATCTTTGTTCTGGTAATAACAATCTCTATGAGAGTGGTTAGGATTTCTGCATCTCTTGCATTTGTAGAAGCAATCATTTGTTTGATGATTTGATTTTCTGCAAATTTTGCAAAAAATATTTGCATTTCTAACTTGATGATTTGGATTTCCGTCATAGTTTTTTGATTGGTTGCCTTGTGCTCTTCCTTTTCCTCTTCCTCGAAATGATCCTCCTCGTCCTCGTGATGATTCTCCTCTTCCTTGGAAAGAACCTCCTCTTCCTTGGGAAGATACTCCTCTGCCTTCTTGCCGCTATTTAGAATTTGAATTATAAAATTTCATTTTAGACTCAAATGCTTGCTCAAGTGGCTGATTTGAGAACCTGCCAATTCTTTCTTCATGTACTTGCAGGGAACTCATCAAATCGTTAAAAGTATATTTAGACAAATCTTTTGATTCTTCAATAGCGGCGACAATATAATCATATTTCGCGGGAAGGCTTCGAAGGACCTTTTGAACAACTTTTTTTTCTTCAATTGTGTCGCCAAGGCTTCTGATTTGATTTACTATTTCGGAGACTCGAGTTAGATAGAATTGCATAACTTCATTATCTTTTTTTGATAAATTGTCGAACTCCCTCCAAAGAGATTGAAGCTTTAGAGAAGTCACCTTGTCATTGCAATGAAATCCCTCATTTAAGATATTCCAAGCTTGCTTGGCTCTTTTGCCACCGTAAATTCGAGGATATATGGTCTTGCTTAATCCTTGTTGTATAAATCTAAGAGCACTTGCATCTCGCCGTAAATTTTTCTTGTAATCTTTTTGTTGAGCCTCCGTCCATTCTTCTTCTTCTTCTTCTTCTTCTTCATTATCATCAGCTTACGGAAATCCATCTTCAACAACTTCCCACAAATCTTGCGAAATGAAGAATGTCTCCATTTGACTACTCCAATAATCAAAATGCTCTCCTTCAAATATGGGAACTTGATTAGGAGTATAGGAAACACATGGATGTAGAAACATGATTTGCTGCCATGCTTTGGAGAGGGGAAATAAAATTTGAGATATGTATAGAGAACTAAGCTCTGATACCAAAAATTTGTTGGGGATTGATTAAAAACTGAATGAAAAAGAAGGAATATCGAATGCTCGAAATTATACGTAATATAGTGCTGCTGCACTTTTTTATGATTGTAGAAGAGAAGATATTATATTGTAAATTTTTGTAACTTCGATACTTTTAATGGCTTGAGTTACATGGGTATTTATAAATAAGATTTAACATGTATCTAGCCTAACTCATGAACCAACATTGAATAGATACGTTTCTCCTCCTCTAGTACATTAATGGACAAATGCATGTATAATTATAATTCATGAATCTAGATAATAATTGCAAATTACGTTTCCAACGGGCGCTCGGTTTTATTGCCAGGGATTATTTCCTAGAATAAGGTTATTGTTAGGCAATTTGTTGTGAAATGGCCTCCCGGGCAATGATGTAACCTCGGTTTTATTTATTACCAATGGGCCTTGGCCATATGATTGAACTTATGTCAACACTACCATCGAGACAACCCAATCCAATTTTCTACGGGCCATTAGAAGCAACCTATTTTAATCGTGTTACTCGTGGCCCGTCCCATTTACTTGGATGGCTACGATATTCATTTGGAGCCCAATACCTTTGTGTTAAGCCTCTTTTGGACTACTAAGTTAACCTACCTAACTTACCATATATGGTCACACCTTTGGGCTATAATTCTTGGCTCCCCTTCACGCCTCCAAATTGGTGGTCTTGTTTACTTCTCTCTATGAGTTCTTCTCGGCTAACTCTTGGCCTCTTTCTCTCAAGCAACTTGTGTGGTTTCTCTTGGGCTATATTGATCTCATCTTGGCCGACTCTTTGTGGGTATGAATAGCAACCGTAGGTGGGAAGAAGAAAAGAGAGATTTGGGTGTGTCTCAATAGTGGTGGTGTCAACTTTGGTGGAAACTGAGCCCAGTATCATCTTGGGTATTGCTTGATTTTGGTCTCACAGTTATGTATATTCTTTAAGATACAAGCAAAAGTGTCAACTCAGTTGAAAAAATTTGTATCGACAGTATTGAAAGAAATGTATTGAGCTAAGCTTCAACTTTAACAAACTACACATAAACAATAAAAGAATTGCAACTTGGTCATTTCAGTAATATTTTCTCGAGACTCCCACCTCGACCATGATCTCAATCTGCAAATATTTCACTTTACAAACATCTCTCAAAGAAACTCTAGAGTCACTCTAGTAAAGAAAGACACAATTAGATAAGCACGATTAGGCCTAGGCAGAAAAATTGAAAAGTCGACCAAATCAATCAATTAGATAAGACATAGGTAATTGGCCAATTTTGTTTGGTTTTCTTTTAAACAAAATCGTGGTGGTTCGGTTCAGTCATGGTTTGAAGTCCCAAACCATTGGTTAATCGAACCAACCCAACTCACTTATGTATTCAAATTTTTTTTTAATTTAAGAAAAATAAAAATCAAAAGATAAACTCTAACCTCATAACTATATTTCGATTCCTTTCAATCTATAATGTTTCCGATAAATAATAGCACTGAAAATTTTATTTCACAAGCTTATAATATTATACTTAACATTTTTCCATATTCAGACAATTAGACTACATATTACATAAAAAAAGCAATAAAATTTTTAATTTTGCTTTTGATCCGTCTCTATAACCTGATTTTATTTGTTAATCATTAGTTCTAGTAATTTTATTTTTATTTTTATTTTTTTTTTGGTTAAATTTGAAATTTGAGTTATTTGAATGTGACATTTTTTCAGTTTTTTGTAGAACTTTTCATATAGTCAAATCTCATTTAATGAAGAATGTGTAGGGTATTTAAATTGTTTAGAGGGATAAAAACGTCCAAAAATAACAATCTTGCAAAGACTTTAAAAATGTGACATTTTTGAAAATTCAAAACCAAAAATTGACTGTACATGTATAATCATTTTTTGGAGTTTTATCTTCTGTTTAAAGCATATATTCTGTACAGGCCGTGGGTCATCAGAGAAAAAGCTTCATGGAGTCGAATATTTAAAACAATGCTTGAGTTTTCGATTCACCACTCGAAGGTTGGATCCTTTAGCACCTATCCACACTAAATTAGGACTGCAGCTTCTCAAATGACATCTTTGATAATAATTGGGACCTAAAACCTTATTGACGAAGTAAGGAAAGTATGAAATTTCTTCCTGCACCATTGCTATGGAACACTTACATACATGCTCTGACGCCACTTTAACTAATGCTTCTCTTGTGGTGACCATCCTGTTTATGGGTTTCTTATCTGTCAAATTATTATTATTATTATTATTATTATTTTTTTTTTTTTTTTTTTTTAAACCAGAGATGCCATCCTGAAGTAATCAGTTTACAACGTGCGGATTCAAGTGTGTGTGAGTGTGTATACATATGGTCCAGACTCCAGAGTCCTTTTACGGTGGGTTATGATCTGCTCGTATATAAATGTTATATCACACCAAGAAAATATTCTCTTTGTTGAAGTGTTGTGTGAACCTTAAATATATAAGCATAATTGGAATCAATAGTTCCAAGCATAATGATACCGATCAGGTTTTCAATTCCTTGTAAGAATTTTGGCTTAAATTATTAAGATAACTTTGTAGGATAGCAGTACAATTGAGGACATCAACAAGGAAATGGAAGTGGTTAATTTAGGAAATGAGGAATATAGGAAAGCTAAGGGTGTAGTTGGTTTAATTTTCCATTTTCCATTTTCGGTTTCAAAACGATTTTTAGTTTTCCCCGAAAACGGCGCGTTTTGGGCGTTTTTTGTGTTTTGGGAATTTATAACTAAAAACACTCAAAATGATAAAAAGTCATTTTGCGGTTTCAATTATAAATTTTAACAACGCGTTTTTTGTGTTTTGGGAATTTATAATTGAAAACACTCAAAATGATAAAAAGCCATTTTGCGTTTTCATTTATAAATTTTAACTCGTTTTCGAAAATACATTTTCAAAAACGACGGACCAAACGCATTTTTCGTGTTTTCGAAAATGAAAAATGGAAAATGGCCTGAAAACCCCAAACCAACCGCAGCCTAAGCATTTTATTTCTTAAGAGTACAGGTATTGAAGAGATTGTTTGAAAATTGTTAACAAAAAATTGATTTTTTTATCAATCTTTGACCAATTGTTTGGATGGATCTTGTTAGTCGAATTTGGCAAAAAATGGGTTGAACACATTCTACTCCTCGAATAGATGTGTTTGGTATATTTGGAACTCAAAAACTATTTTTCTGATGAATGAGAAATCAGTCAATAGAGTCAGGTTGAGAAACATGATTTTTGGAAAAATTAAAATTCAAAAACCTAAATGACCGCTCGAGTGGCCTAGTTACTGAAAAAAAATCGCTCAAGTGATGAGGCTAGCAATCAGCAGGCGATCAATGAACCTGTGCAACTTTTTGTTAACAAGTTGATTTTGTGTTGTGCCTATGATCATTCAAGCTCTATAAATTGGACATTCTATGATTGTTTCATTCACTCTAATTACATAAAAATCATTGTTTACATTAACATCGAATCTATAGAAAAAAATTTCCGTCAAATTTGTCTTTCATTTCATACAAAAATTCGCCGTCTCTTATGGTTTGAAATGCTACCATTACAAGAACTTATCATTGTATCTTGGGAGACGATTGTTAATCCACCGTCGACACTTGTGCAAGGCAAATTCATCTCAATGACAAAGAAACTAAATTTGGCAAATTTTTTAAATCAAGATACTCTCACTGTACAAGAAGGGGAAAACAATAGAACATTGTTGATTGTATTAGATGCTTGGAAAACATTCAGACTTCTTATGTAAGAATTACATATTGAATAGTTTGGATAACATATTATACAATGTGTATAGTTCCATGAAATCTCCTAAAAAGTTATGAGAATCCCCGGAGAAGAAATATAAAACTGAAGACGTCAGAATAAAGTTCATCGTCGAAAAATTCTTGGACTACAAAATGGTAGATTTCAAAATGGTGATGAGTCAAGTACAAGAACTGCAGCTACTTCTCCATGACATTCACGTTGAGAACATGTCTCTAAGTGAAACTTTTCATATGGCTATAATTATTGAGAAACCTCCACCTATGTAGAAGAACTTCAAGAACTATCTCAAACAAAAG
Organism: Olea europaea var. sylvestris; assembly: GCF_002742605.1. NCBI lineage: Eukaryota > Viridiplantae > Streptophyta > Magnoliopsida > Lamiales > Oleaceae > Olea > Olea europaea. Next base: position 41,415 of record NW_019246145.1, read on the forward strand.
TGCAAAGAGATGAACACTGAAGAACTCATAGTTCAGTTGAGGATTGAAGTAGATAATAGCATGTCGGACAAATAAATTGGAAGCCAAATACCACAAGCAAAGGCAAATGTGGTGGGGATCAATGCAAAGAGCAAAAAAGAGTGCGCATTTTGAGGAATCCTTTAAGCAAAGAAACAATAAAAATGCGAAGAATTTCAAGGACAATTGATACAATTGTGGAAAAGCCTGACATAGCTCAAATGAATGTTGCAAACCAAGAAAGCATGCTGAAGCAAACATCAGCGAATCAGATACATATCTAATGGAATATCAAATATCAATTTGTCAGCTTTTGTTTCAGAACGCAATAATATTGGAAATCCCATGAAATGGTGGATTGACACAGGTGCTACTTAGCACATTTGTGCTGAAAATACTATGTTCTTATCTTATACTCCAACAAACGGTGAGAACTTGTTCATTGGGAACTCTTCAAGTTTGAAGGTGTAAGGGAGAGGCAAGGTGGTATTGAAGACGATATTGGGCAACGAACTCAACCTTAACAGTGTGCTTTAGAATTAATTCATTTGGTTGAAAAAAACACAACACTTTAAGAATTAATTCACAACGCTATATGTAACTTAAAATTTGTGCAAGCTAAAGGTAGTAAAATTTATTTCATCTCTTTTATTGATGATTGTATAAGATACTATTATGTATACTTGTTGAAAAGCAAAGATAATGGTTTGAAAGTGGTTAAACACTATAAGAAAGAAGTTAGAAATCAACTTAAGAAACAAATAAAAACTATTTGTAATGATTGAGGTGGAGAATATATTGCACCTTTTGAAAAAATTTGTCCAAAGGCTGGTATTATTCATAAAAAATGAGCCTTGTTCACCTCAATCAAATGATGTTGTTGAATGCAAAAATCAAACTCTTAAGGAGATGATGAATGCAATATCGATAACTTTAGACTTACACCAAAATTTGTAGGATGAAGCTATCCTTTCAACAAATCACATTCTCATTAAAATACCACATAAAAGCAAGATCGAAACATCTTATGGGTTATGTAAAGGTCGAATACCTTCCTACAAATACTTAAAAGTATGGGTGTACTTAGCTAAAGTAGAAATACCTAAACCTAAACGGGTTAGGATTGAATCTAAAACAATTGATTGTATTTTTATTGGATATGCAAATAATAGTAGTGCATATCAATTTTTGGTCTATAAATAAAAAACTATTTGATGTACATTTAGGTACTATAATTGAATTAAGAAATGTTGTGTTCTCTAAAGACGTCTTTTCTTATTAAGGAAGAGAAATAAGTTCAAAAAAATGAACTTATAATACTACAATTGAAAGTCATCAAGAAGATGAATAACCAAGGCACAATAAAACCAGCAAAAATATCCTAGACATTTGCCAAATTTTTTAACATATTTACTAGAAAATGATCCAAGAACGAGTCAACGATCACTATCAAAGCTCCATCATGCAAAACCATATTTGGGAGTTGGTTGACCTTCCTCCGAGAAATAAAGCTTTAGACTGCAAATGAATCTTCAAAAAAAAAAAAAAAAGATCGTGAGGCGAGGCGTTTTTGCCCGAACTTTTTAGAACATTAATAAAATCAAGGACAACACAATTTTTTAAACAACTAAAATAAAAAAAAAAAAAACAAAAAATAAGGAAAAAAAATTTCAAAAATCACTGGTGGAAATTGAAGCTTTACCTTTTTCTTTTGTTGGCTGCCCAGCTGATTCAAAATTTAAAATCACATTCTATTACAATTTAATGAGCGACTGGCTGAGTTGCTATCATGCGCAGTCATTGCTTGCTAGTCTGCAAGACTGTAATGGTCCAATGGAGGTTGGGACTCGGAGCCTGTAGAAAATAAATACTACTACAATATCAATGGTCCAATAACGCCCAGACATGTTGAAAAGTAGCATCTGCATTAAGCTTTAGATTGTGTATCGTGGATGGTTTTCGGAATAGTCTTTCATTCTCTTTAAATGGAGCTTTAATTATCTCAACAATTTCATAATGCGCAAAAAATAGTAGAAATCTTAATGATGACAAGATTTTCTTTAATCTTGGTAGTTGGATTATGGTTGGTTGCTCTAATTAAATTTAAAACCGATTAGGGTTAGGTCCTTTTAGTAATTAGAATATCATATTATGCAATGTCCCAATTAGGGTTTTGCTTTCCTTTCTCATTTCTTCATCTAACCAAATCAGACATTTGCTTCTTCACATAACAAAAGATTAGCAAAATCAAATGAAAACTAATCGTTATTAAGAACAACCATTTTTTCTCTCCATGTATCCCTTTTTTTTTTTTCCTTTATCAGTACGTGATTCAACTATTAATAATATTATTATTAATTATTGGGTTCTTCCTCTCACACTATAACACGAAAAATCTGGAATTTATTTTGATTTGCTTTGTTTTGTTTAGTGATTAAGGGGATAATGGAGACAAAAAGGCACAAGTCAATAATTGCCAAATTTTTAGTCCCTATTTGACCACATTAATTTGGGTAAAATAGAGTTGTGAACCGTAAATTTTTTGAGAATATATGGTTAAAAAGTAGAAAAAAAATTTGGGTTTACATGCAAAATATTTCATTGTGTGAATGTGCGGTTGATAATTTATTTATTTTAAATAATGGTTGTCAAATAGGGACTTATGTGTGAATAAGAACAGCCTATAATTGATCAAAAGAAAATTTACAATAGAGATTTTAAATATTTTAAAAATTTGCAGCACGATTCTAAATCTTTCAACAAATGTGCTGTAAAAGGGCTTGTGAATGATTTTCGTCCGAAGGCACGATAGTTAACCGAAATCAAGACTCTGACCAAATTTTAACGAAGGAAAAATGTTCATTTACCTTTTTTATCTTCCCTCCAAAATCTATTATTTGTTTCCCTCCTATTTTTCCTAAGTAAATAGCTTCTCTCTTTCACAAAAATATAATTAAACTTTCTTCATGTAGTTCCTCCCCCGGCCTTCTTCCGTAGACAATTGTCTATTGACGTAGATGTCCATCTCTTACCCTTGGACTTATTGTGTTCCACCTCCGACGGTGTTGCATTACAAGTCCTCTTGTTATGTCTTGTTTTCCCATGCAAATCATATGTTATACCACTACATTGCATCCCTGTGCGAGCAATTTTGCATTTCTATTGTGTAATCTTGATGAGGTGTTGACACGAAGTACACCACACACAGAAGGGCTCCGTTCCCTATTCCAGACCTCCTTTCTTTCACATACCTTATCATTTGTTTGGGGTTTAAATTGGTGATTAAAATTAGTATTACACGTTATCACTACATACCTATAATGCTCACATTTTTCATCTAATAAGTAGGTACAATGGCATCCAAACGAAGAGATCCATGTACAACAGAGAAGGGCAAGGGAATGTTATTTTGTATGATTCACCACCGATGAGTTTTTGAATTCCTTTTTGTTATTCGTATTTCCTTGTGATTTGTATATGCTTATATTGAGGGCAATGTATAATTTGGGTTTGGGAGTGCTTGACATCAAATTTTTAACCTTATACAATAATCGATATTTTGAGTGATTTGATATTGTTGTGTGTTTTCATTTTACTACTTTTCATATGTAAAAATTGAAAAAATCTAAAAACTTCCAATTAATTTCATTTGTATTATTGTGTGCTTGTTTGAGTTGCTTAAGCTTGCCCAGTAATGATAATGCTATTGGAATTACTTGTAGTATTTGAATTGCTACTAGTTTATGCCACTTTGATTGTTTTGAAACTTATTATTGTTAGATTTTGATACAATTTGAGTACAATACTCACTTCAGTGATCATATATCTTTAACGTGGTTTTACAAATAGATTAGGTTGAATGAGCTTGAGTGAGGTTGTTAAAATCAAAACTGTATTACACAACACAATCCCTTCACTACTAAAAAATAGCTTTTCACCTACAGAAAATTACCAACGGATGCGAAAATTACCAACGGATTGCATCCGTTGGTGATTAGAAACGAATTATTCGTTGGTAAAAGTAATTCACTTTTAGCTACGATAATTAGCAACAAATTTTCCGTTGGTAAAGATGATATCTCTTTACCAACTGATATTCCGTGCCTAATGTAATCGTTTAACATTTGGATCTTCCTCCAACAGATATTCCGTAGGTGATATACTGAATATTACCAATGGATTGCATCCGTTGGTAATTAGAAATGGATTATTCGTTGGTAAAAGTAATTCACTTTTAGCTACAATAATCAACGACGGATTTTTCATTGGTAAAGATGATATCTCTTTACCAACAGATATTCCGTGCCTAATATAATCGTTTAACATTTTGATCTTTTACCTACAGATATTCCGTTGGTAATTAAAAACAGATTATCTGTTAGTAAAAATGATATCTCTTTACCAACGGATATTCCGTGCCTAATATAATCGTTTAACATTTTGAACTTTCAGCAGCGGATATTCCGTTGGTAAAAATTATTCACTTATCCCACATCGAAAGTTTACAACAATATTTTTGTAGTTGCCCTCTATAAATTAGTGGTCCAATAAGGAGTTAAACAATATTTTGGCCTTTCAATTTAGTTGACTAAAAATAAAAAAAATATTATAACTATTAAATAAATAATAATAATAATAATAATAATAATAAATAAATAAATAAATAAATAACTTTTTTACTATACGGTTATTTACAACATTGATTTTCACCAATTGTAATGGTAGATATTTACCAACGGAAAGTTGGTTGGTATTGGTTAAGACTTTTACCAACGGAAATTCCGTTGGTAAAAGATTCACACTTTACCAATGGATTTTTCGTTAATAAAATGTTTACTCTTTAGCTACGGCATGATCTGTTGATAACTATCATCGACCTTCAAATTACCAATGGATTTGTGGTTGCAAATATTCCGTTGGTAAAGATTATTAGCAACAGATATTGAAGATTTAGGAACGGAAAATCCGTGCCTGAAACTCTATTTTTTAGTAGTGCTTCACCACTTGAAAGGATAGTTTGGGGATGGTTAAATAGGTGTTGGAACCTATTTAGATAGATGGTGATTATATGCATGTTAAACATCTATGTGGAGTATTTTTGGCTAACAGATGGAACTTAGGCAGTAACCATAGTTAGGAGTCTTATCCCAGCTATTCTTCCCAACAAAAGGCATGGCACTAGTCCATGGAGAGGTATTCAAAAAAAAAAAAAAAAAAAAAAAAAAAAAAAGCCTGCATTGGTAATTCAAACAAATCAAAAACTATAGTGATCATTTGATTTCCCGCAAGGGTACAGTATTGCGAACAAGTAATAAAGTTGTGAGTTGGATATCATTCCCACGAGGACACGTATTTAACCTAGCATCAATTAATATTAACTCTAATAGAATAGCCAAATTTGTTTGAAGAAATTATACTAATTAAACTAATTATTCTAGTGAGCAAATTATGGAGTATTTGTAAATAAAGACGAGATATTACTAAAACATCAAATTTCGCTTATTAATCAGTTTCAATGTAATTCAATACATGATATTATGTGCACGTTCTTATTGAACAATTTCCTGAATTAATTAAAAGTTTCTCTCGATGTCAATTAAATCTACCCTTTCATGTGACATTCTATATCTCTATAAAAGATACGAATATGAAAGCATACATTAAAAATGTTAGAACATCTAAAAAAATGCAGAGTATAGTGGTATATCTCTATCTTCGAACTTTGCAACGATTGTTACAGCATGCTATCTATCCTTTTTTTCCCTCTCGAGAACAATAAGATTCACACAACATTCCAATTAGTGGTCAACTAATTGAAAAGCATTAAGTTCTATAACAATCATCCAAGAGTAAATACATATTGAACATCAAATTATTGAATTTATATTAAAATATCATAACAAGGGTTCATATATGTCCTAATAATTGAAAACTCTAGCCTAGCATTACAAAATCACAAGAAATCAAGTTTAATGGGAAGAACATAACTCGGATGATTTATTGATGAATCTCCAATTGACCTTCTCTTCTTTGCTCAATTATTAAGTTGCAATCTTCAATTTGATGAAGTCTTGAAATTGTCTTTAATTTTCTCACATGATCGATGAATTTACCTCTACCTCTATTTAATCGATGTAATTGATGAATAATGGCGTGTGAGAGGTGTCCTTCAATGGTTGTCCATGTTTTATATATATAGAGGGTGAAATTAGGTCAAAAATAACGTCCAAATTGGGTTCCAAAAGAGTTCTAATCAAATAAGAAATCGTGCATGATTTTGTCCCTACGCAATTATTCAAATGTTTACTATGTCAAAATGGGTCTCAATCTCAGGATAAAATAATGGAACATAACTTGTGTGGTTAGAAATTGATTTGTAAAAATATTTTGATCATATATCACTCATTTTTTTACTTTTAATTGCATCCAATTGACTCCTAATAATCTCCAGTTATTGTTTTGTGATTCGAATCAACCATTGAAAATTTAAAATTGGGTCCCTGAACTTTGTCGTTTCGCTAAATTTCACTTCTTTCTTTCAATTTAGCTTTCAATCATTGACTTTTACCTAATGAACCAAATATACAATAAATTAGGCTATAATTAATCAAATGAACTATTAAATTTCTATATTTCTTGGTCTAGATACACTTATCATTTAACGATGTTACATATCCGAGAGTGGAGACGAAAAAATAGTAGGAAGAAATGGTTCGACATGATTTTATCAATGTTTTAGCAAACTAACTACCTACAAGTGAAAACGAGAAAAATAGCGTAAAAAGGAATCATGTAAAAAAATAAAAAAAAAATAGTGTGTCTTCGTATTGTCTGTGTGAGTATGTAAGTAGTGGCAATAGTGAAAGGTTTGTACTTCATGGCTAAGCCTTGGACACTTCATTTGTAGATATAGAATTCAAGTGAGGTTAATTAGCCTTATTGAAACTTGAAAGTTCAGAAATTCAAATCTAGAGAGAGTCGTCAGAAATCGAGATAGTGACTTTCATAGATTATACTCAACTAAAGTTAGTAGGAAATGAACAAGTTTTGTGAATTCAACTGTTAGAATAAACAACAAGTGTACGAGAATGAAGAACAAATTTGGGTTGTACATCTATCGAGAGACAAAGGAAATATTTTATCATTAAGGATCGGGAAATAATCAACTTTATAAAAGTTATATGGTGATTGACTTGACCATGCACACACATCGATCTAGCAATGGATAAGTGGATGAATTAATTTTGGTAGCATATCTTGGAAGTCTTTTATGAATTTTTTACGTGAAGCAAAATAACAAGCTATTTCACTAAGCCATTTATATTTTATTTATGTGTGTTAAGTAGTTGATTTTGATTGAGATAGATATACAATAAGTATGTTTTTTTACACTTGTCTACTGTTGTACGATAAATACGATCTTGGATGGTTTATGATGAATACGAGTAAAAACGCCAGAGGACTAAAGAAGAACCATTGTGAAATATAGAGGACTTAGTTGTAAATCTAGGATCAAATATGAAAAATTGAAAGATGAAGATTCTATACTTCAAACAAGGAAGGACTCCAGCTTAACAGAGGAAAGAAATCGACGAAGAAACCAAAAAAGAAGGCCTTACGATCGCAATGAACCTTCCTTGCAATTGCAAGGTAACTCTAATGTGTTCCTGCAGGTCAAATAGCAAAGTCACGCAATTATAATAGCTATAACCATGCAATTGCATGATACGTACCAATAGAGAAAATTCTATTTCCTTTTTTGACTAAATCTCTTTTTGGAATATAATTCAGACTCATTTTTAATAAACTTGAGAGGCCAAATTTTGGGACACCAACCTTGAGATAGAGAACAAGAGACAAGATACAAGAATATACATTCATACATGCAATTGAAGATAATTGCTTGGATTTTGGGCAAAAAAGAGAAGATGCAAGGAGATTGTTCAAGAAGGATCGAAGAGATTCAAGAATTCAAGAATTTTCCTTTTTCTTTCTTCAATTCAAATATGGCTTTGTTTGTTCGAACTTTTCAGCCAAATTTCATCATTTAGGGTTTTGAACATTTTTCTGGATAATTTTGTTATATTTAATAACTTTAGAATTTAATATCGTTTGTTTCAGATTAAATATGAGTATTATGGAATGTAATTTTATCATTATCTTTAATTTTCGTCATTATCCAAATTTTTATTATTGTTTAAACACGAGTTGTAAGCCTTAACAAAAATTAGTTGAATTTGATTACAGTAAAAGGTTTTGAGAAGTTTCTCTCAATATTATCTGTTTCTTGACATTCGTGAACAAATAAATAATTTCGAATTTTCATGTGAGATTTTGTTCTTTCCTATAAACTATATGCCATTAAGTAACACCTAAATGTTGTTTGTTGGCTTTTGATTATGAATTTTGTCTGAGTTATCAAGATAAAATCTCTACTTGTCATGTAAATTAGTTTCCTGATGAAATACTAAATTTATTCGGTATATCTTATACTATCTCCCTGCCCCAAGTTGATTGTATTACGTTATGAAGGCTCCAAAAGTTTTAACCCTCAGTTGTGAATGGTTCAAAGTAATATATACAAGAAAACAATGAACTATAATGAGACTTAAAAGGTTACTGGAGATTATGAATTGATCCATGTACCAAAATCCTGTAAATTTATGGATAAATATGTAATTCATACTAGAATTGATAATATTTTAGTTCCGATGATAATAAATTTTTTTAAACAAACGAAATATATAGGACAAATTTTATTCCCAGTTACTATATTTTACTGTAGTGTTAACGTAAATATATGTTAATTTTGTTTAATTGGATAATTACACCTTAGTTTGATATGGCTTGAGATAACTTAGTTCAATTGTGTGACTATGGTGTCACGGTCAATTAATGATGGAAGTAGACGAAGTACTACCTTAAAATGTGACAAAATTAAAGTTGCGATGAAATATTTCGAAAGAAAATCCCTCATGTCCCCTAATGATATCTAATCATGGCATCACAACTAACCATCCTGTACCACTAGTCTCTCGCGATCCTCAAGAGACTAATCCCCACCCAATCCACATCAACCATACTCTACACCATTTATTTCCCCAAAGCATCTACTGCACAAACATATCCTTTCAAACACTGTAAATTATAGATTGTTGGAACTGATCCATATTAAGCAGTGAAGTAATAGTTCATGTCATCAAACAGAAGTACAACTCAAATAAAAATGAAAATCCTGCCAAGACAGCTTATTTTCGCACCAAGCATCCAAATTAAGTGAATTACATAACTCTAATGTTTATTTTAAGATAACAAAAGTTTTTGTTTGATTATCATAGACTGGATAATCAAGGATAAACCTCAATGAGAGACCACAATCCTAATTCATACGCAATCTTGTAGCCACTATGGCCAGCATCAAAGAAAACTTCTTCCCACTCTTTCTCAGTTCTTTCTTTTCCATTGTTCAAGACCATCATCAATAGATCATAGAAGAGCTGAGTTTCAGTCTCTTGATGGTCTTCCTTGTTGTTTCGTACAATCATATCAATAATGATCACTTTTCCTTCATTCTCCTTGCTTGGGATTGCTACTTTGCATTTCTTCAGTATTTTCACACTCTCTTCGTCACTCCAGTCGTGCAATATCCACTGTTTTTTGTTAGTATGAAAAATTTGTGGTTAGCATGCACGAAATGAGAAACAGTCAAATGTATAGTTGTTATGTAAGAAAACCACAACACCATGAGGTACGAGTGCATCATATGCTTATTATTCTTTTTTTTTTTTTGGGGGCAGATGTGAATAAATATATCTAGAAAAAGTTGAACTTAAATTTCTACGAGGAATATTTATTATAATTAACAAATATCAATAGTGTAAGAATTCGATTTTTTTAGGTAATGTAAGGGGAACAAAAAGAACCAAACCTTGAGCATAACTGCATCTGCTTGAGGAATTGATTCAAACATGTTTCCCTCGATGTAGGTCAAGTTTTTACTACCTGTCAAGCCTGCAACAACGTGTGGAAGATCAAACAAAGTGCAGTGCAAGTGTGGGAAAGCATCTGCAATAGCTTTTGCCATAAATCCCGTGTTTCCTCCAACATCCACCATAGACTTCATATTATGAAAGACGTTTTGGCAATCTCTAATAACTATCCTACTCAACGACTCTGTGTCGTTAACCATGTGCTCATTGAAAAGCTCATTGAGCTTCGGGTCGTGACTAGCATAGTCCCATAAGGTGCTTCCATGGGCTGTCTCGAATGCAGAGAGGTCGTCATTTTGAAACCATTCACTCATATGATGCCATGGCTTCAAGTAAGTAGGATAGAAACTGGCCTCCAAAAATGGTATCATACTCAAGGCCTGGTCTTTGATGAGGAGACGAGAAGCCGGTGTAAGCCAATACCCCATATCTGCGTCATCATCGGAAACTTTTTCCTTGATGAAGAACCCTGAATGAACTAGAACCCGCATGAGACGGTACACACCATGAACTTTTGCTTTGTTGATGGGGAGTACATTGGCTAGCTGTTGGAGTGTAATTGGTTTACCATGTTTGTAGATGATATCCGGTATGCCTAGTTGAGTTACACATTTGAGAGATGCGATATATATGAAGTTATATTCGTGGTTCCAAAATTTAGCTTGAGCTTGTAGAAGCTCAACCGATTGTTCTCCAATAAGGAATGCCATTTCTAGAACTTGAAACTTTTACAAGTACTTGTGCTCATGTTATATGCATTTACCATTGACTTATATATAGGAATACGATCATAGAAATATATAAATTAAATAGAAGCAAAAACTGTTTAGTCATTTTCAAACCATTAATTGAGATCATATTGTATTAATTATGATTAAGCATGGTAAATTTTCAATTTTAATCTATCTACTCCGATTGTTTAAACACTAATAATAAAAACATTACAATATTTAGTTAAAGAAAATCCTATTTAATTTGCTAAATAATGTCATTCATAGTCGCTTACTACAGCAGTCGTCTTACGTGGCGTGGCATACACAATGTAAGTGGTTATTTGATACATGAATCAATAAAAAACTACCACATCAATATATGCATCAAATAACCATTTGTCATGTGTATGCCACGTAAGACGACTCCATAACGAGAGGCTACAAATAGCATTACTCTAATTTGCTAGAGCATCTCCAAGAGATGAAACTGACATGATGAGAAAAGCCTTAATAGCATTATCTAGAAAAAAAATAAATGATAAACAAAGTAATAATTACTGGGCCATTTTTTGAGCAACTATACGTGATTGCATTATTGAGGTAGTATTTCTTCATGGCTTAAAACCAACCATCACCATCGTATTTTATACTTAATGTCACTATGGCCATCTGAATTAATTTTGATTCATTCTGACCAATGTACTTTATATTTAATATTACTATAGCAACTCAATTTGATATTGATTCACTATGATCACCTAACTTCATATAACATTTCTGTCATACTACCCGGTTATTAAAAATATATATATATATATATAAAAAAAAACCACACTCACACACAAAAATCACACATGATTATAATCACACATGAAAGCAAAAACAAATTTTTTTTTCTTGATTNATCATTGAAATAAAAATCCACAAAAGATTTCCTAGCCTGCAATCACGTATGTGGGTGCTGATTGACAAGGACATTATAGTCTTCTTATTCATACCAGCGGAAGAATTGCTTTTAGCGTGGGGTATAAATAAGATGAATAATGTTATCTATCAATAATGGTGTTAGCATCAGTTTAGGTGGTCATACTTAATAAGTTCAATTAAATGAATTATGTGATAATGTATTTAATGATATGTCATTCATTAAATGACGGATCCAGGATTGGAGGTCAGCAAGAACAGAAGCGATTAAATTTTTCTTCAAGATTATAACCATCAATGATTTCATTTATAAAAAATATATACATATTTGTACTTAATAAAATATAAGACGATTAAATTAAAACTTAAATTTATCTCAAAGCGAAATCAAAGATAAACTATTTGGTACTAAGTCCGTGACACCACAAGCTATCATCTCTAATCATCTTGCCTTCACCATCTGAAAATAGGGAGGGATAACGTGGAATGAGCTGATGCCTAGTAAGCAAACCCCATGCATACTATGCATGCTGATAATATGCATATGCATTACTTTAAAACGAAAGGTGTTTATCAATATGTATCCCCATTCTTTCATTTCTTTAAAAATATTAACGTCGCGAGCTCACTTGATGTATTGCCTATAGAAAGTCAGAATGCAGTGGGCCATGTTATTTGGAACCCGGTCGAATTCTACCGGTAGTACTGTAAAGTGATTAATGTTAACATTGACATTGAACATTCATCATTCATTATTCATCATTGAACATTGATCGGGTGTGCCGGCCCTCCATGCCCCATTTCCCACTCATACCTTCATGGCATAGACATACATCTCGTAATAAATACATTCAGGATACATATATTTAAACATTCATTGAGTCATGACATTTGGAAACACTTTATTCGTCAAAACATCATGTTTGCTTATAAATACATTGACGTGCATGAGTAGGCATAAAACATTCATGTCACAAAACGTAATAATTAGACATCATGATCACATAAGACCAAATTTATGTAACACATTCATACATTTAATAATATTACGTGTCATGAAGACAAGTGGAGGTTTACTTACCTAAAATCCTTGGCAATTTGCTTTTAGAATGGAAAGTGGAGATGTTCAAGGTTGCCCAAAAAAATCAACGTGCCAAAAGTCCTAGTTTATTATCATTGATTAAAAGATTCTCACATATTACACATATAATTACATTTGTGGGGGCCATTATCGAATTTATCCATTAATAGAGATGAGCAGCCAAATAGTTATGACATCAATTTAAAAGTCAAATTTCAAAGGCTCCAATAATTAATTTATGTTTCCTGTAATACTACCACTTTGTGACAATGAATTTACACCAAGATCCGTACGAATTATTTAAGTAAAATAGAAGTCACTAAAGAAAGACTAATGCAAGGGTGACAAGAATGAGTAGATAAATCATATCAACTTGTAAGTAAATCACATGATAGCAATCAAGGATTCACCTTTGCACACTTTATCTATTGTTACCAATAATTTACAGCTGCAAATTGTATCTATGTTATTGCGTGTACAATTGTTTGTAAAACTTAGTGGTGAACATCTTGAATATCGTTGAGCTAATCTTAAAAGTTATTTGCAAGAAATAAATGAATAATTAACATAGAAGAAGATTACCTATTTGCCTGAAGATTCTTATAATTTACTATAACATAATTATTATCTTATTTTATTAAAAGTCTTGATAGAATTACACGTACTAGCCATGTAAATTTTAGTATAAAATTTATGTAACCGATGAAAAGAGTAGTATCTTCAATGTTTAATTAAGAATGCGGTTTATCATCTCTATTTATGGAGTAAGTTGCCACAAGCCAATATCTATGACAAAAATATATATAAAAATTGCCAAATACCACAAATTAGTAAATAAAATAATAAATAAATATTAATACTAGGCAAAGAACAGTCAAGAAATGGGCGTGCAGAGTTCAAATTCGATAGGCTTACATGATTGCAGGGATAACCTCAAGCAAATATACACACACACATACACATGAATGTGTGTTGCAAAAATTGAAATCAATTTTCATATGTAATTAAATCAACGTGCAGTTTTTTCCCCCCATAACTTAATTTAAAAAATCAAACTACTAGCAACCATAAAATAAAATAAAATCTTGATACCTTGTCATCCATGGTAAGACTCGAACTTAGGAATATGGAAAAGAGGATACGTGATTTGGAGTGGCCAACTTCAAGAACAAATTGAATGACATTTAATGGAATGCAACTTCTTCTGATTAAGTAATAATACCCTAATTGGCCTTTTAACTTATTTAGTCCTTAAATCATTTCAATTAATTTAATAAATTCCCATTATTAACTACCTCGTCACTATTAAATTAATTTACACCAAATTTACTAAAAACAAATATCTTCTGACTTGATGTCTAGATTCAATACAAAATCGAATAAAGTACATTATATAATTTAATATGATTTAAATAAAATACAGACATTATAATTTATTTAATGGACACACAACTCGTCTAGGGTGTCTCAAGTGTATTCCAACGCAACCAATATAGTTAGTCATGACTATAAATATTATAATAATTCATTAGTAATTGTAATAAAGATGCAACTAATCAAGATAAACATGATAAAGAAAGGGGAAAAAAATAAGAACGTGGTGTTACAAAACATTATAATTTATCTAATGGACACGCGACTCGTCTAGGGTGTCTCAAGTGTATTCCA
>NW_019246145.1:56135-60512 GCF_002742605.1 Olea europaea var. sylvestris
TTTTTTTTTTTTTTTTTTTAAATATGTTAATTCGAATTATCTTCTTAACTCTAAGATTATTTCCTATTCTAATTAAGATGTTGATGCAATGCAAGTGTAGTGCTCCCTTGGTTGTTCACGCCATAATTGATCCATGACATTAGTTACACAGTTGCCCTAGCATATTAAACCTGATCGTGTACCAAAGGAACTTTAGCCGGAACAAAAGGTGCCAAATAAATTCACTCATTGTAGACATAAAAATCAATTTATTTATTTATAAAACTTTCACAACAAGTTAGTACCCCCACAATACAATATTTCTTAATATTTTCACAAGTAGCATTTTACGAAATTTTGATTATCAAAAAATATTTGTATCTATGTTATGGGCTTCAACGCACACATATTTGTTATTCAAAATACACATGTTGATTAAGCAAGCAACTTAATATGATATGGAATGCATAAACTCATCGGTACACCACAAAATGAAATTTTTATCAAGTAAATGTGCATATTCGTTAAAAATTTCACCAAAAATCTATTCATGAATTTAAATATACGACATGCAAATCATATGCAAATTAGAATAGAATATATATAACATATTCAAAATTCATGCAAGTCCGTGATATAATTAATCAAAACTCATACTCATTTCAACCTATCTACATGGCACATACAAATCTTAGATTGAAATAAAATCATATATATAATATTTTAGTTTAGTTCTAGTGAGAAAATAATGCATTTGAAAGATTTTGTAAATTAATAATCATATTATTTTAAAATGAATTCAAAATTAGATATAGTTTACTACCAAAAGCACATAACAATCAAATTCTATGTAGGAGTACTAATTTTATTCTATATCATGTTTAAAAATAATTTGGCGGAAGGTCAATATGCACATGTACAATTATTCAGTACAATATTCTATATGGTCCTTACAATAATTGGATAGAAAGTCAACATGCTAAAATATACAATAAATTATCCGCTTAGGAGTTACAAGCATTTTTATTTTTATTATTATTATTTTATTTTATTTTTTGAGAATTTTTTTTTTTTCTAGATTATGCGATATTGGAGAAACTATTCCTTTAAATTGAAAAGGTGTAATTTTTAATAATAAAAGCATTTAATCCACGTGGAGGTCAAATAAGTCATACATTTTAAATAAAAATTCTAAGATAAATTTCTACAACAAAATTTACAATTGAAGCAAATTAAGTTTTCTCCATTGAAATTAGAAGTATTAGTCACTTTCATAAATACACAGATGCATAGTTTAAATTTTAACTATAAGTTTAATCACTAAAAATGATAACTAATTACTTCCAATTCATCTTGAAAATTGACAATCTATTGGTTACTCACATTACATAGAATATTATATAAGCACATAAAGTCCTAGTCAACAGTCATTAGAAATCAGTTAGCCCTCAAATTGTAACGACAATAATAATAATGTATTTAGAAATATATCAGAGATATGCATGCATCACAATGCAATAACTACTTATAATTTGGACACTTGACATACTAGGAGAATCTTTGGACCATCAACTGTGACGATCGGTATTAGTTTAGAACAATATTTATAGTCCAACAAAAACTATCATTTTAAATGAATACACAACATTTTGGATGAACTTATAAATCATATAAATTACATGATATCTGAGGTAGTCTGATTTTACAATCTTCTAAGGTGGTAAACCAATAATATCATTAAAAAAAATATTGCAACCTACTGCTCTTCAATAAGCGCGAGTTGCTAAATGGGGAATTTGTCCATAGTAACAAAATTTTTGTTTAACAATAGGCGAGTCTTTGTGACTATACTCATAGGAATAAAAACATGACCTTTATTTCCTTCAAGCTAAGAACACCTGGTCCAATTGGAGTCCAGACTCTGCTTTTTATAAGTATCAATTGTGACATGCTACCTCGATGGCAAGTCCATCTCAATATGATGTCAAAGACACGCAAATCTAACGTTACGATATTTATGAATAAATATTTCCCCCGCTATCTCTATCAAGAAATCACTCCACAATTTTATTTGAGTACAACTACGACTACAAAGGATGTTAACAATATAGAAGTGCATCCATGTATAAGTGGTTTCACTACTTCCTAGATAAATGCGTTAGCTAATAAATGCATGCGTGGTTATATTGTCGTATGGTTCACACTGTCCAAGTTATATTGTCCGATCATGAAATAGGAAGATCAATCACCACATATACTTCACCTTAAACATAATCTAAGGCATCTCTAGTACAATTCCATAAAAACATAATTATGGTGCTGCTACAACAATTAAGCATCAAGTATAAATTGGAAATATAAAAATCTAATTCAACCTCAGCAGATGATTTGAGAGGACAAACTTGTGGCAAGAAGTCAGTATGATACCCTTTTTATTTTTCTTTTTAATTCTATCGATAAAAATTTTACAGAATCAATTTTATAACTCTGGGCTCTGATACCAAACTGTAACACCCCCAAAATTAAATACCTAATTTTGGAGATATTATCATTTAACATTCTCTTGGAACCATAAATGCGGAAGCAATTAAATTTTTCTTCAACATTATAACCATCAATGATTTCATTTATAAAAAATATATATATTTGTACTTAATAAAATATAAGACGTTAAAATTTAAATTTATTTCAAAGCGAAATCAAATATAAACTACATTGGTATTGAGTCTGTGACACCACAAGCTGTCATCTCTAATCATGCTGCTTTCATCATCTGAAAATGGGGAGGGATAACGTGGGATGAGCTAACACCCAATAAGCAAACCTCATGCACATTATGCATGCTGATTATATGCATATGCATTACTTTAAAACGAAAGGCATTTATCAATATGTATCCCCATTCTTACATTTTTTTTAAAAAACATTAACGTCGTAAGCTCGCTTGATGTATCGCCTATAACAAGTCAGAATGCAGTGGGCCATGTTATTTGAAACCTGATCAAATTCTATCGGTAGCACAGCAAAGCGGTTAATGTTAACATTGACATTGAACATTCTTCATTCATTATTCATCATTGAGCATTGGTCGGGTGCGCCGGTCCCCGCCCCTCTCATTTCCTACTTACACGTTCATGGCATAGACATACATCTCGTAACAAAAATATTAAGGATACATATCTTTAAACATTCATTGAGTTGTGACCTTTGGAAACATTTTATTTGTCGAAACTTCATGTATGCTTATGGATGCATTGACGTGCATGAATAGACACGAAACATTCATGTCACAAAACGTAATGATTAAACATCTTGATCACATAAGAGCAAATTTATGTAACACGTTCATACATTTAATAATATTATGTGTCATGAAGACAAGTGGAGATTTACTTAGCTGAAATCCTTAGCAATTTGCTTTTAGAATGGAAAGTGGAGATGTTCAAAGCTGTCCAAAAAAAATCAACGAGCCAAAAAGCCTAGCTTATTGTTATTGATTAAAAGACTCTCACATATTATACATATATAATTACATTTGTGGGGCCATTATTGAATTTGTCGATTAATAGATATTAGCAGCCAAATAGTTATGATATCCATTTAAAATTCAAATTCCAAAGGCTCCAATAATTAATTTATGTTTCCCGTAACACTACCACTTTGTGACAATGAATTTACACCAAGAACCGTACGAATTATTTTTAAGTAAAATAGAAGTCACTAAAGAAAGACTAATGCAAGGGTGACAAGAATGAGTAGATAAATCATATCAACTTGTAAGTAAATCACATTATAGCAATCAAGGATTCACCTTTGCACACTTTATCTATTGTTACCAATAATTTATAGCTACAAATTATATCTATGTTATTGCATGTACAATTAGTTGTACAACTTAGTGGTGGACATACTTTAATATCGTTCGGCTAATCTTAGAAGTTATTTGCAAGTAATAAATGAATAATTAACATAGAAGAAGATTACCTATTTGCCCTAGGATTCTTATAATATTACCTATTTGCCCTAGGATTCTTATAATATTACCTATTTGCCCTAGGATTCTTATAATATTACCTATTTGCCCTAGGATTCTTATAATATTACCTATTTGCCCTAGGATTCTTATAATATTACCTATTTGCCCTAGGATTCTTATAATATTACCTATTTGCCCTAGGATTCTTATAATTTACTTTAACTTAATTATTATCTTATTTTATTAAAAGTCTTGATAGAATTATACATACTAGCCATGTAGATAAGAGAATAAAATTTATGTAACCGATGAAAAGAGTAGTATCATCAATGTTTACTTAATAATACAGTTTATAATCTCTATTTATCGAGTAAGTTGCCACAATATATATATATATATATATATATATATATATATATATA
>NW_019246145.1:62270-75678 GCF_002742605.1 Olea europaea var. sylvestris
AAAAAACCATTATCGAGCATTTCAATTTATATGTAGTTAACTGGTAAAACTCAGTGGTTATAAAAAGAAAAGAAACACCTTCTTTTCTTCCAATTTGTTGGGGCCAAAAAAGAGATGGAGAGGCTGACTTCGGGCTCGTCGGCAGCAGCAGCAATTACTGGGAAGGCTAGGGTTTGAGGTCTGAGTTCGCAGGGTAGTAGAGAACCAACCAACCAGGGTTTGCAAATTGAATTGGTTTGGAAATTGGAATGGCAGAGTAAATGGTATTTCAGTATTTAGTGGGTAAATGGTAATGGATTTGATAATTCGGCTTGATTTTATTTAAAACACAAGAGGCTCCCAAACAACCATACCTGTTTTCATCTTCCTTCCACTTCTTCCACCAGGCAGCCACTGTAAACTCCAACGAAACCAACATGCACAGTCGGGCCTGCTCGTCGGGTGCTGGCTCTGTCACTATGAATGCCAAACATCAGTAGGGAAGAATAGCATTACACAAATAAAATTCCTCCATTTGAAGCCGATGTGGAGTAAGTAACATTAAGCCCCCGTTTGATCCCCATTAAATTCAATTACATTACATTCCACTTTTCTTTTTCCTATTTTCAATCACACAATCTTCCATAAAATAATATTACACATAAATTGAAAACTTTTCCTACTTTTTCAATCACTCATTTTTCTAAAAAATACTATTCCCCCATTTTCATTTTCAGGTAATGGGGGTCAAACGGGGGCTAAGTATATTTGTTTCCGCATATTTGATGCCTCTTGATTCATTAGCAAAAGTTATCCTTAAATTAATACTGTTATAAATTGTTTGGTTGAATTGTATCATATGATTGCTTGTCGAACATGGTGAAAATAAAATACATGTAATCATAGTTGGTGAATCTTTTACTCTTACAAACATGTTTTTTGCCAACCACTCGGACCTAATTGATTGTACATTTTCTCAATTGAAACGGTTTACTCAACTCGTCTCATCCCTTCTTTCTTGGAACTTACACATATTTCATGCCTTCCATTATCCTCTTTACTTTCGATTTATTCCCCACTAATCACAACCTAATTGCTAGTTGATTGCAATAAGTTGAGAGAAATTATCAAAAGGTAGTGAGTTGTCTTATTTTATTTTATTTGTTAAAAGTTCTCTGGAATTGTGAGTGAGAGTTGCACGTTACATTTTTTTTTCTTCATATATGTATGTTGATCTCAAAATGTAAAAATTATTTTTAAAGACAATAGTAGAATTTTCTATAGGAATTTTACTGGGTATTGCATCGTTTTTAGGGGGTTTTGGGTGTGTGTTTGGGTAAATTTTTGTAGATAAGAAAGGGGGTTTGGCCGGAAGATGCACTTCAATTGGAGAATGCTAAGATATTCAAGAGCGCCGATCTTTAGTTTTGTGTTGATCTGGTACGGTTTTTTGAAAGTGAAAAAATGGATCTTAAACCTCTCCTTTTAACCTGATTTTTTTGAAAAGACATCCTTTCTCTTTTAGAGGCTTTTCTCTCAACGTCTGACCTTCTTTTAGTTGTCAAACAACCCCATTTATATAAAAGCTATGGGGTCTTTTTGTCATTTTTATGAGTTGGCATTTTTTCATTCTTATGTTGGAAGTCATAATTAAGTACAGGAAACCCTGACCCGCCAGTCCCAGACCCGGTGCCGCCCATATCCCTCAACCCTCCAAACGGGTTGTTAAAACCAAAAAATTCAGAGAATATGTCATCTGCACTTCGGGGATTAAACCGAAACTGAAACACCCCAAATTTTCAGGTGTTACCAAATATTTACTTTTCTTTGTATTTAAGATGGAAATATAAAAATAAAATTCTTTAAGAAAATAGCTGGAACATTCATAAATCTAAATTAAATCATTGAAATTGTATCTTTCAAAAAAAGACATAAACACCTAACTAATTAAATAACACTTTTTTTTTTTATCAAATTAAACTAACAAATTGAAAGATATGAAAACTTAATGCTTTTCATTTTTTGAATCATCTTGACAGTCTGTATCACCATCTTGCCATAGTTTCAATTGATCCGAATTAACCTGTAAAATTATTGTGAGTATTTAAAAATATCCGGTAAGATACGCACAATTTTCATACACAATTATATAAAAATAAAATAAACACTTTATACCCCCATTTGTTATAAAATAAACACTTTATACCCCCTAGTTATTAGAATGCCATCTTTCCAATGCTTCCAATTTGTCCTAAAATGCCACACTTAGGATGAGGCTTCCGGATGCTCATTAGCCAAGTACTTGCGGGGCGATTTCCTTGGTAGGGAAGGCCTCGGAGGTCGAAGTATGTGTTCTGTATGATTTGGTTCGGATGCCAAGTTGAAAATGCTTGGGTAAAGTAGGAATGCAATGGACCTCTTTCTGATTGACATGGAGCCAAGGTGGACAATAACTATTTTAACATGTAACATTAGTCCACCGAGTCACAGCTTCAGATTCATGTGAAATAAGGATTTCAATGCTTGCTGCTGCTAGTACCGATGTTCGGATCTGATCCTGGAAATGCTTCGTCTATTTTTTTGTGGTATTATCTTGGACCGAGACTGAAGTGAAATGGGTGAATTTCTACTGAGACAGAGGCCTTTATACCTGAAGGAGCCTCTAGCTGTAACTAATAACTAAATTTCGGCTCCATAAGTATCATGAGGCAATATATGTTATGAAATTATGTGACATTATTATCAAGTTGAAATTCGTATTCAGTACCTACTCAAATCTCTTGAGACTTTTGTAGCCTCAATATTTTCTGACAACTACGCAAACTTCAGCTTATAATTAGCGAGCGACATGTGCCCGCTTAAGTAATGGGAACTCCATCTCCTTGTAGTCCCTCCCTCAATGCCTGCAGAAATACTTGTCCATCAGCTCTTCATTGAACTGATCCCATGTCAGAGTAAGTTGTCCCTCCTGAGTCCTGGTCTGGGACATGAACTCCTACCAGTGACTAGCATCTCCAGCAAACATATACTCCTTCCTTAAACCTTCTGCGCATCAATACATGCTATAACTGAAAGATTCTCTCTGACTTATGCAACCATACTTCTAGCGACAGTGGTCCAGATGTGGCATCAAACTTATGGAGTTTATAGCTACAGAACTGCTCGATCATCGCAGCATGAGTATCAACAACACAGGTATTGGCCAGTATGGCGGTGTCTATCTCTATCTAGCCATGTCCTGTACTGCTCTCAACAAGTCCCTAATCAAATTAGCCTGTATTAGCCGGGCCATTACCTTTAGATATAACAAGAGTTTAAACCTATTAGATAATTGAACTGCCAACACAATGCAATTAGGATAGAAGGGAAAACAAAATACATGAATAGCTTGACTTTACTTCTACTCAAATTTATCAAATAATTTAAGTGTAAAATAAATGATCAATAATAAAAAATCTAAATAAATCTCATCTCTCTTATCTAGTCTCATACGTGTTGGTCGTAGAATGGTAGGCATCCGATGAATGATAAGTGATGGGATTCTTATGTTTGCTTAACTTTGCTTCTACTCAGATTTATCACAATATGGCATTTAGGCAAGTAAAATAATTTCGTTGAATCATGCACGCATATAAGTTTATGACTTAATTCTTATTGATTTCATTTCATGCTTGCACGCACTCACCTGCTAACCAGAAGAAGCTGCACCAAAGAAAAATCCCTCAGGGGAAACTTTTGCGGTTGATCAGTGCATTATTGCAGCCACACTTTGTTTCTCTGTTAAAAAGAAGTGACTGAATGAGAAAGAAATAATAGCAGAACTATGAGGAAATAGAATAGAGTTTCCATGGAAGGACTGATTTTCTGCTAAGTTTTCCATTGATGGTGCTCGGTTTTATAGCCAGGGATTATTTCCTAGAATAGGGTTATGTATTCTTTAAGATACAAGCAAAAATGTCATGCACTCATGTTTATATTGAATTTGCAATTGTTAGTTTTAAAAAAAAAATAGAGTATATCCTCTTTTAATCTGATGCAAATCTGGTGGTTTCGGTTTTCTTATTCGTCTTAGTTTACTATTTGAGTCAACAGAGGTGGCAAATTAGAAGAATTTGATGCAAGACTTTCCATTTTATTACATTTCCTTTGTTAATAATCTTGTTATAGCCGTGCACTGATAAAATTTATAAACAATTTGAAGTGTCTACTCAGTTTATGAAAAAATTTGTATCGACATTGTATTGAAAGAAATTTATTGAGCTAAGCTTCAACTTTAACAAACTACTCAATTTCATAAACAATTTCATATTTTATCGAGACTCCCACCTCGACCATGATCTCAATCTAAAGATTTCATGTTGCAGACATCTCTCAAGAAACTCTAGAATCACTCTAATAAAGAAAGACACAATTAGATAAGCACGATTAGGCCTGGCAAAAAAATCGAAAAGTCAACCAAATCAATCAATTAGATAAGACGTAGGTAATTGGCCAGTTTTGTTTGGTTTTCTTTTGAACAAAATCGTGGTGGTTCGGTTCAGTCATGGTTTAAAGTCTCAAACCATTGGTTAATCAAACCAATTCAACTCACTTATGTATTCACATTTTTTTTTTAATTTAAGAAAAATAAAAATCAAAAGATAAAATCTAACCTCATAACTATATCTCAATTCCTTCCAATCTATGATGTTTCCGATAAGTAATAGCACTGAAAATTTTATTTCACAAACTTATAATATTATACGTAACATTTTTTCCATATTTAGACAGTTAGACTACATATTACATAAAAAAGCAATAAAATTTTTAATTTTGCTTTTGATTTTGTTAATCATTAGTTCTTATACTATAAAATTATTTGATTATTTTAGTTCTTGTAATTTAAGTGTGCCTAAAACTCAGATAATTTCTTTTAGAAAAATTTAATTTGGACTAAAATTCCAAATCGAACCAACCAAACTTCTTTGGATTGGTTTGGTTCAGTTTAAAAGCTAGAGTGGTTTGATTTGAGTTGAAATTTGTCCAAACCAACTACTTTGGTTTCGGGTTGGAGTTGAAAACGATTCAAACCAAACTGTGCCAAGGACTAAGCATGATTTATATCTATTGTGCTAAAAGAATAACTCATCTAGTTAAGCCCCTGTTTGACAACCATTATAATGAGAATTTTGGGTATAATGTATTTTGGATGAATAATTCTTGGTGTACATTATGAACACCATAATGGTGTCCATAATGCACACATGGCGCCTCCCTATTGGAGGGGCACCGGGTGGGCCAGACGCCCCTCCAATAGGGGGCGCCTTTATGGTGTCCATAATGCACACATGGCGCCTCCCTATTGGAGGGGCACCGGGTGGGCCAGACGCCCCTCCAATAGGGGGCGCCACGTGTGTGGTGTCCATAATGTACACCAAACATAACTCATTTTGGATAGTAATTTTTAAGAGAATGTGTAGTTGAAAAAAAAGGAAAATTTTATTTATATATAATATTATTTTATTGAAGAATGTATGGTTAAAAGAAGGAAAAAAATATTAAATTTTAATGTGAACCAAATAAGGGCTAAATCTTTTAAGTACAAGGTGAAACTTTAATTTGATGACATACCAATTGTTCCATTATAAGTAAATAAAAACTATTTCATCAGTCTCTTGCGTGTCACATTCAAGTTGATTGGACTCTCTATTTTATTAGTTTGTTGGCTAACATTCACTACTGTAACATTATAGGATTACGAGGTATCAAATTAAAGGAGTGTATTCAATTGAAACTTTTAAACACTTTAAAGGATTTAAATAAAAAATTTAGAGATTTTCAATTTAAACTTCTAAAACTCTATAAAAATATTTGTGTATTCAATATAGGCTTTTATAAACTTTTCAAAAAGTATTTAAAAATCATGATGTATCCCATTATTCCACCATAAAATATATATATATATATGGCAGAAAGAAGTTTGTAAAATCGGCAGCCAAGTTAGAAAGAAAGAAAGATTTAGACATGCTACCATATTATTTTGTTTCAAGAGATTCATCTGATCTAACAAGGTAACATACATATGTGCAAGTTGTTTTCGTTTCTATATGCTTTTATATGCAATTAAATATGTATGAATTGTTAGTGGACCTTCGGATTCTATATAAAGAGAAATGAAATACTACGAGATATAAGAGGACCTAAGATTGGTGTGTCGCTTGGTCACTGATGTACTCCATAAGAGCCGAGCGGTATGAAATGTAGATTTTATTGTTATATATATGTATATGGAAACTGCACGTATCTTACTAGGTGTTTTCGAATACTTACTCTTACAAATTTTTACAGGTTAGTTCGGGTCGTTTGGAATTGTAGAAGGGCGGTGATGCGGGCTGCCAAGTGAATCTAATGAAAGGAAAAAGAAATAAGTTTGCCATCTTTAAATTTACCAATTGCTTTTATTTTGTTCCAAACGTGTTATTTGAGTTAATTAGGAGTTTATGTTATGTTTAGATGAAATTTTCATATTTTAAATTTAGATTAATAAATGTTGCAGTTATTTGTTTAATAAAAAAATTTTATTTTTATAGTTCCGCACTTAATATAAAGAAAATTGATTTTTTTGTAATGTTCCGGAGTTTATAGAAAATTGAGTTGTTACACCCTTGTCTTACAAGTAGAAGAGAGAGTGTGCCCATTGTGACACTGATGAATTGGAGGTTACATAAAATTGGTGCAAACCGAGCATTCGACCAATTCATGGACGCTTGTGGGATCAAATCCAGATAAAATGATGATTGGATATCTTCATATACCATCTGATGAAGATAAACAGTCCGCGCTATCCATTTCAATTGTTCCCATTTTGGAACAATCTCAAATTCCCACTTTCACAAATCTCAGATTCCCAATTCCAAAAATCCAATTGTTTGAGGAGATTCCCCTCTTCAAATCATAATCTTCCAGTTCCAAATATTCAATCTTCTACCAAAATCTCAGATGCCCAATCTAGAAATGCAATCTTTTGCTCAAAAAAAAAAAATAAATAAATAAAAATATCAGATGCCCACAAAAATCTCAATAATCCACTCCCAAATATTCCATCTTCTACAAAATTATCTACTGTCTACTTTGTCTTTTTCATAAATGCCTAAAATTTTATTCAATTCATCTATTTCAGCTTTTTTCCTTCATAAAAATGACAAATGTTTCAGGTATACCAACAACAGGTGACTTTTAAAAAATTCAAAAATTTAGTATCTTACACGAGCTGGCGACAAGATTGGTTATTGTGACGACAAAGCCGGATGTGTGAAGTCGGTCAAAGGGGAGCCGACAGCCAAAGGAAAATGGGGAGGGGAGTGGAAGAAAAAAGGGTCGGTGTTTGCTTTTTGGGAAAAATAAGAAAAATCTAGGTTTGCACAAAAAATCGTAAAACCGCAAATTGAACCGAAACCATTGAGTTGAAACCGTTAGTTTGGGTCCACATGGACCGGTGGTTTCTTTTTCCTCAAACCGAACCAAATTGTTTCAAAATGGTTTGGTTTAGGTTTTGATTTTCATAAAGCACACAAAACCGAACCAAACTGTTTTAAAATTTTTTAAACATTAGTTTTATTAACTTAAAAATATTAATTTAACAATACAAATTACAATCAATTTATTGAAATAATTATAGAAAATAAATTAGGTTCATTATTATTGAACTATGATTTAATAGGTTCAACACACATGTTGTCACCCGATATCTAAACTAAACTAAAATTATTTTCAAAATCATATATATATATATTCAACAATCCAAATCATAATTCAACAAGACTATGTTAGCAAATCACATCCAAAGTTTTAAAAGCCCTAAAATAAACTCTCATTTTCCTAACATTTGACACTTGTCTGCTACTACTGAACGAATCACCAATCGCCTTCGCCTGTTAGACTACTAATTTCTACCTGAATCGCCTTATTCTCTTTTTTCTTTCGGTAAGTTTCAGATTCTTATTCAAACCATTTTTTCATTGTTCTTTCTTTTATTTGTTTTTTAACTCATTATACACTTGTAACTTGTGGTTTGGATAGAAAAATGATTGTTTGTATGCCTAGATGATAATGAACTTGTTTCTGATTTGAAAAGAACGAAGGACAGAGCACACTAATTATTTGAAAATGTTAAAATTTCCTAACTGGTACTACTACATTATATTTTCATAAAGTAGTTATAGGATGAAATTCGTCAATTCCCAATAAGCTGAAACTCTATCGATATTTGTACATCTAAACATATTACGTTCAATCCTTATTTAACATTTCACTAGCAAGATGAAATGAGTTTTAATTAAATTATAATAACAAAATGTAACTCTACATTTACCAATCGCTATATGACAATATGAATGTTAAACAAGAAAATGTAAAGAAAAATGAAGAAAAATGTATTTGTTTTATTAACATCTTTTAGCAACCAACTTTGAAAATAATTTATTCATAGTTTTCATGGTAAATATGAATGTAATTTAACATTTAACATTATTAGTTCTCGTTTAAAATTATATTTAGCTTATGTTAAATATTATTACTATAATATTGATAGGTAAACCGTGGATTAAAATCGAATCAACCGCAAATTATGGTTTGGTTTGATTTGGTTCGAAAAATAAAATGGTTTGGTTTGGTTTGGAATGTTCCAAGGAATGTTCGAACGGGTAAGGTCTCGATACTCTAACGGAGTTAATAAGCAGCGAAAATAATAATGCAGATAGATATGTCTAACAAATAACAAGTTTCACAGCAATTATAGCACACATAATAATACTTTGATTTAACAAGAACAAGTACTCGATCTAACAAATAAGAGCAAGTAATCCTAGTTTCTAGCACAAGCAATGTTACCCCTTCACGGTAACCACAATCCTATTGTCACCCCACACGGTGACGCACTAGTGCTCAAAATTAAACAGGTTAAGCCAATTTACTAGAGCGGGCCTATTTGAGTCTGTAAAGTCAAGACATCCGAGTTTGTTACTTTAGGGCCACCACTATTCACCCTAAAGATTCAGCAAATATACCAATGCCAATCAGCTACAAACGCCGATTGATATCTAGGAGCGAATTCATCCAAATTTTCTTGCATAACCTGAAACACTAAACAAATCACATTAGTACGTTCAAGAGATTAAAATAATTGTGTTATATTAAGCCCTTGTTTGAGCCCCATTTCCCAAAATGCATTTTTTCTAAAACTCATTTTCAACCATACATTCTCCCAATAAAATAACTTAACACGTAAACCAAAAACTTTTTATATTTCTAACCACACATTCTTCCAAAAAAACCCCTATTCCAAAATCTATTAATCCAAAATAATGGGACTGAAACAATCATATAAATAGACATGCTATATACAATAAATTTTATCTATTTATAATTTAAACAATTTATAAATAACTCTTAAACATGACATGTTTATCAAAGCTTAAGAAGTTTTCTTATAATTAGTAAAACAAATTATTTTTTCAGAATTTACTTCTACATTTTGCCCCAATCTTTGCACAAAATCTCATACACGTCCTCAACCTTTTTTTGCCGCAATTCTTTCCCGAGTTTCATTAATTAGCATAACTTGACAAATTCTTGATATTGTTTCCTCATTCTTCCCTTTTCTTTACCCATTTTCTCTTTCTATTAAATTTTCTCCTTCACCCAACATAGTATCTAAATTTTTTAGGGTTAGCGTGCTCTTCTTGACGTATTTTTGGTCTTAAATTAGATGTTCCAAATTCATCTAGGGATCAAAATCATGGAAAATAAATTCAAAATGTGTCATCGTCATTCAAGTGAAATATAGAAAGTGTTCACTATCCATACTTTCTAGCACATATTTATTTTATAAACATAATTGATTAAATTTACTTTTGGGAGATCCTAAGTACTATCAACTTATCCACCAAACATACTATCAACTTTTATAGATTTGTATGAAGTTAATGAAAATCTTTCGTAAACTTCTCTAGATTTTAACTTTAAAACTTTCATAGAATTTGTTTGACTTTTGAAGACTTTTATTTAAATTAGAATTGCCATTACTAACAAACAAACAAACAAACAAAGACGAAATGAAAATGGGAAAGAATTTGAATATGTTGAAATAAAAAATATGAAAGTTACGAAAAAATTAATGTATCAAATGGCGATAGTGAAAAAGATGAAAGTGAAGATGATGAAAAAGGAAATTGAGTATATAGATATCAATTATTAAATGAACTTAGAAAATCTAGAAAATTTGAAATCAAAGCCTTATTAAAAGAAGATCAAAATGATGTAGAAATTAAGATGGAAGAAAGTAATAAAATGTAATAAAGGTCCTAATTCAGAAATGGGAAAAATTCATTTATAAGAGTTTATCTATAGCCTAATTCAAAAGTAAGAGAGGGAGGTTTACAATTTCAAAATTCAGATATTATTAAAATTTACTTATGAAATAATAGATTAAAAAATATTTTATTAATTAAACATATTAAGGTCACAGATATATATAATTTGGCCACGGCTCATCGAATTAATGGTTTAAAATTATTTCTAAGTCACAAATCGAAAATTCCATAGGTCACAAATCAAAAATTTCACAAGTCGTACAATTCATTGATCGGTCACAAAATCAAAATTTTTATTGATCATTGCTTATCAAATTATTGATCACAACTTATTTTTTGTTCACAAATCGAAAATTTTATAGGTCATAAAAAAATTTTCAATCGCCAATCCAAAAATTTTATAAGTCACAGATTATTCATCGATCACAGAATCAAAACTTTTATTGGTCATAACTCATTTATTCATTGCAAATTATTGAATTATTTGGTCACAATTAATTTTTTCGGTCACAACTTAGTTAATTATGAGTCACAATTGAGAGTCACAGTCACAATTTTCAGGTCACATATCTAATTATTAGTCACCATCAACCAAACAATTGGTCACAAACATTCAATCCTATCTCATCCCACCCCTGACCACAGCCACCACACAAACACCAAATCCACCAAGATCGCCTACCACAACCACCACCGCAACACCTCAAACAAATCACTGCCACCACGCAAACACCAGATCCTTCAAGATCCACCACGCAAACACCAGATCTGCCACCTCCACCATCATCCCAGATCCACAACCACCTCACCAGGAAAACACTACCACATCACTGTAATATACCACCATTTCTTAAAACCACCAGATCCGTCGAGATCCACCACACAAACATCAGATCTGTCACATTTCCACACTATCCCAGAGTCATGACCACCTCACCAGAAAATACCTCCATGTCACAGTAATATAAAGGAATGACGAAGAAAAGATGGGAGACGATAGTGGTACACGGTGATGGTCCATGCTGTGCAGCGGGTTTGGAGGTGGTCGTCGACTGGGGCAGCTACGGTGAGAGCTAGTGTGGAGGAAGAGGGAAGAGAGAGAAAGGAGAGAAAGAGAGGAGGGAGGCGACGGTGGTATGGAGAGAAAGATAATTAATTAGGGTTTGAGAAGGTAAATAGTAGTGGGTGAATATATAAAATAATTTAATTTTTATAATATTATTATGAATATTAACAATAATATATTATCATCTGATTTTTGTATAAAAATACCATAAATTTCATTTTTGAAGTTGAATCTTAAAAGTTCTTACTGGGTGTAATTTCCATTTTAGAAATAGACCAAGAATTGTGTGCATGTACACAAATGTTGAAACAAATATTATCTAAACAAACGAATCGGAACCAGAGCCAGACCTCAGCCCAGCTATGTAGGGAGCCCCAAAAAAAAAAATTAATACACTTTTTAGCCCAAATATAAATAAATAAAGCCTTTTGTATTCTTCTCAATCTTTCATCTTCTGATTCTCTTTAGCCAAAAACCATTTCAACATGGCGTCTCTCTCTCAGAAATTTATTCATCAAAAAATGGGGACAAATTCTAATTTTCGTTAAATTTCAGTAACAATGTTTCGTAAATTTTCATTTGTTCATTATAGAACTAAAGTTGTAAAACAAATAACACAAATGTTGAAACAAATATTATCTAAACAAACAAATCGGAACCAGAGCAAGACCTGAGCCCAGCTATGTAGGGAGCACAAAAAAAGATTTTTTTTTTTAATCCACTTTTTAGCCCAAATATAAATAAATAAAGCCTTCCATGCCTTTTGTATTTTTCTCAATCTTTCATCTTATGATTCTCTTTAGCCGAAAACCATTTCAACATGGCGTCTCTCTCTCAGAATTTTATTCATCAAAAAATGGGTACAATTTCTAATTTTTGTTAAAGTTCAGTAACAATGTTTCGTATTTTAAATTTTTAAAGTTGTAAAACATATGCATTGACAAACTAGCATGTAATATCACAAGATATTTGAATGAACTTTTGTTTATAACTACTGTATTTTATGGAAAATTCAAGAAAACGAAACTATAAAAAGAAGCCCGAAAGGGAAAAAGGTACTCAAAAAAAATTGAAATCTTGAAACAGATTACAACGAATACGCATATCAAGACTTAGTCTCAAAATGCAGAAAATCCTTCACTCAAATGAACTGTTGAATCCAAGTGTCCAATTGTTCTTGAACTACAACACAACACACAAAGAAAATAGGCAAATAAAGGAAACAAAATTGTAGATTTTTAGAATGCAAGAAAGTGAGAAAGAGAAAGAGGAATGGAAGTTTTGGGAAAGAGGGAGAGAGGGGGTAGAGAGAGAGGGTAAAGACAAAAGTGAATAGAGAAATGAAAATGCTAGGTGTACATTTGGCCATAGATAACTGTGTCCACAATGCTAAGCTGGCATATTTTGAAGATATTTTTCTCATGACATTTGAAGTAGAATATATATTTCCAAAATAGCCCTTCATATATTACACAAATAGCCCTCCTTATATTACACAAGTAGGCCCTGCCTCTTTTCACTCAAAATCTACATGAGGGGAAGAATATCGTATTCTTGATCTTGACTACAAAATCATCGATTCTAGTGAATATTGATATAAGACCGATAAATGGAAGATATTTTCAATAACTAATATTTTATTTAAATTCAAAAAATAACCACATTGTCATTAAGGCTACTATAACAATTAAAAAACAAAAAACAAAAAAAAAACTTAATTACAAATAATCTTACTAAATGATTAACTCTAATCAATGACTAATTCTAATTAACAATTAACCCCTGGATAACAGTAGAAGTTAAATGTTCTAATTAACATTGAATTTTGAATTATCTAATAAAGAAAATACTAACTAAAAAATAATTAAAAAATCAATTTTTTTTTTCATTCTCCTCTGACTGATGAAGATTCGTCCTCGAATCTTGCAACATGCTTTTTCATCCAATTCCTCGTAATAGCGGTATTTTGATAATTATTTTATTTTTGTTAGTTAATATTAATTTAATCAAAATC
>NW_019246146.1:0-1471 GCF_002742605.1 Olea europaea var. sylvestris
TGACATATTGCTCTTAAAGAAGCAATATCAAAATACAAAGTGTTCTCAATGCAACACATGTTTCAAAGAACATATTATTTTGAATTATTGTTTATCCCTAAAAAATGTAACTTATGTCATGAAATTGACTACTTGATTAACTATTATATGACATTTAATCATATTCTTTGAAACTAAGGGTCCGTTTGATTGCAAAGGTGAAATTTGGATGGAAAGAAAACGAACTCCAGGGAATTCAATTGATGAGAAATTGTTTTTTCTGGAATTGTAAATTATTGTGTTTGATTGGTATAATTTTTCACGTGGAAAAATGTTTAAATTAAAGTGTTTTTTTTATGTTCATTTGGTTTTGTTTTACATAAAAATTGTCAATTAAAAGGAAATATTTTTTTACAATAATTCTTAAAATTTGTTACTATTGCCAAGAAAAAAAAAGAAAAAAGAAAAAGCTAGCGGCCAAGAAAACCAATTCCCAGCTCACCCAAGGGAATTGGTTTTCCTCATTTTCATGGAAAAGGTGGTCACGTGCATGAAAGATGGAAAACAAATTACCTAGAAAAGCTTCCCTATCAAACAAGGCAAATTGGATTGAAAATGGAGTAATCAAACATGGCCTAATAGTATTCTTTTACTTTATTCTGTAGTTAATAAATGGCAAGCATCACAAAATTTGAGTTTGTTGCATTTGACATATCAGCCAAAAACTATCTGTCATGGGTACTTGATGCTGATATTCATCTTATCTCAAAAGGTTTTGGATAGACAATAAAAGAAACAAAGAATCTCCACAGAATCATGAAAAAATAATCATCTTCTTTCGTCATCATCTTAAATATAAATTAAAATTGAATATCCCACTAAAAAAATTCACAGATTTTGTGGAAAAAATTGACTAAAAGATTTGATCATAAAAGAACTAGTCCTCCCTAAGCCCACTATGAATGGATGTACCTTCATTTGTCAGACTTTAAAATTGTTAGTGAATACAATTTTGAACCGCTCAAAATATGTTCAAAATTAACTGTGTAGAGAAAAAATTACCGATGAAGATATGTTAAAAAAACTTTTTCCACCTCACACCTCAAATGTGTTGCTGCTCCTGCATCAGTAATATCGTAAGCGTGGTTTTAAAAAATACTCAGAACTCATATCTTATATGTTTGTCGTCGAACAAAATAATAAACGACTGATGAAAAATCATGGGTTATGTCCGATTGGTTCTGTACCATTGCCTAAAGCAAATGCAATATTAAGACAATAATGTAGACATGGACACGGATTTGAGCCTGGACACGAACGTACATGTGAAATAAATCACTGACAAAATAATTAACAAAGTTGTCAGCAATATGGCAACAATTTCAAAAGGTACAAAGATAACGAAAGTCGCTCATCCAAAAAGGAATATGAAGAAAATTGCAGTAGATGTGGAATGAAAAAAGACATAGGCACGTACATGTCGTATGACAAA
>NW_019246147.1:0-1471 GCF_002742605.1 Olea europaea var. sylvestris
ATATGTATTTTATCCTCGTCCGAGATTCGATAATTAGATACGAGCATAAATGACCGTTTTGCCCCTCTAATTATTCTCACTAACTTAAGTTTCATTTTCTTCAACAGTTCTGTGAACTAATTATAGATGTCGAAATTTAGTCGCCGCTAAACTCTAAGCTTAGATTTTAACGGTTCAACGGAGCATACTTAAACAGTCACTCTACCCATTTTTCAAGGTGACGATTTTCGACACGAATTCATGTTCTCTACTCCGCTCATTGTCAAGTTTCTAACTCATCGAGATATTTGACCAATCAAATTGTTCTCACCCATTGATGACTCAAAAAATCATTAAAATCACGAAAAGATATTCATAATCCTATCAAGGGATTTAAATGAAATACACAGTAGTCTAGTGAAATTTACTTCTTCACACGGTCATATTATAGAATTAAATTCGACACGCGGTCCTTTCAATACACTTCAAGTGTACTAGTCTCACCTCTAACTATTTCTGTGATAAGAACAAATTACAAACCTTAATAGTGAATTGATCAACACTACAATCTTCCAATACAAGTTGCCAACCCTTATACATTAATTGTGAACAAATTATTCATGATCAAAATATATGTGTGTCACATTGTACTTCTCAACACAAGTACCTAACTTATATTATATCAAGTGATCATAGGCTCTTTAATTTGCATGCTCAATAATAAATAATGCAATAAATAAATAAAATCATAGGTTATTTATTATAAATGATTATTTTATCATAGCAAAATATACTATATGGGCATACAACCCAACAAATCCAATGCACCCAAACCTCAAATAATTTCAGCAATAAAATCCAATTTCCCATGATTCTCTTAAGAAAATCTTGTATCCATTGCGCAAAAGCAAGCAGAGTAAGAATCAAAGGATAAGAAAGCAACTAGTCTTGGGCAAATTGAATAAATCTTACTATCAATAGCAATTACGTACAGCCAAATATGAAAGAAAGCAAGAAAAAACACAATCTAAAATGATTCATAATTTGAAAGCTACTTGGTATTTCAAAGCTGCATCATATCAAAGAAAAAAAATTACAAAATTCACGTCTCTCCATGTTCTTTCTATTATGACACTTTGAAAAGAGGCTTGTCCCTTATATTCTTTTAAGTAAGAGGAAACTATTTGATCAAACTACAATTAAATATGTTTGCGCTCATCTTTGATCATATTGTCGTTGCCAGAACGTTATCATCTTGTGTCGAAGAGTATATTCCACGTCCATTGCCACCACAACCCTCGGATTGAATTTTTGGTTCATATGTACCGGAATTTGCTTATGTGGATGCAAGTGGGGCGCTTTTATTATTTTTGAATTATGTGGTATGGTTTAGCGACTCTCTCCATCGAATTATTTGGGCCCACTCGTTATCAATGGGATCAAGGTTACTTCTGACCAAAGCTAAAGAGCAATAGCATTCCACTGATCTACA
>NW_019246148.1:0-1471 GCF_002742605.1 Olea europaea var. sylvestris
TTCCCATCAAACTGCCAAATTTCAGCCAATTCCGACACAGTCGAGAAAAATGACGAAATTGCACCCGGCACTGTTTTTCTTTCCGATCAACCATTCAAATTTAAGCCAATTCCGACACAGTCGCGAAAAATGACGAAATTACACCCGGCGCGGTTTTTGTTCCCGATCAACCTGTCAAATTTTAGCAAATTACGACACAGTCGAGAAAAATGACGAAATTGCCCCCGACGCGATTTTTGAATCCGATCAAACTGTCAAATTTGAGCCCATTCCGACACAGTCGCGAAAAATGATGAAATTACACCCGGCGCGGTTTTTGTTCTCGATCAACCTGTCGAATTTGAACCCATTCCGACACAGTCGAGAAAAATGACGAAATTGCCCCCTGCGCGATTTTTAATTTAGATCAAACTGCCAAATTTCAGCCAATTCCGACACAGTCGCGAAAAATGACAAAATTACACCCGGCGCGATTTTTGTTTCCGATAAACCTGTCAAATTTGAGCCCACTCCGACACAGTCGAAAAAAATGACGAAATTGCCGTCGGCGCGATTTTTATTTCCCATTAAACTGCCAAATTTCAGCCAATTCCGACACAGTCGAGAAAAATGACGAAATTGCCCCCGGCACTGTTTTTCTTTCCGATCAACCAGTCAAATTTAACCAATTCCGACACAGTCGCGAAAAATGACGAAATTACACCCGGCGCGATTTTTGTTCCCGATCAACCTGTCAAATTGGAGCCCATTCCGACACAGTCGAGAAAAATGACGAAATTGTCGGCGGCGCGATTTTTATTTACGATCAAACTGAAAAATTTCAGCCAATTCTGACACAGTCGAGAAAAATGACGAAATTGCCGTCGGCGCGGTTTTTGTTTCCGATCATCCAGTCAAATTTAACCAATTCCGACACAGTCACGAAAAATGACGAAATTACACCCGACCCTAAAATTGTTCCCGATCAACCTGTCAAATTTGAGCCCATTCCGACACAGTCGAGAAAAATGACGAAATTGCCCCCGGCGCAGTTTTTGTTTCCGATCAACAAGTCAAATTTTACCCAATTCCGACACAGTCGCGGAAAATGACGAAATTACACCCGGGGCGATTTTGGTTCCCGATCAACCTGTCAAATTTGAGCCCATTCCGACACAGTCGCCAAAAATGACGAAATTGCCCCCGGGGCAATTTTTGTTTCCGATCAACCTGTCAAATTTGAGCCCATTCCGACATCGTCGAGAAAAATGACTAAATTGCCCCCGGCGCAATTTTTGTTCCCAATCAACCTGTCAAATTTGAGCCCATTCCGGCACAGTCGAGAAAATAGAAGAAATTGCCGCCGGCGCGATTTTTATTTCAGATCAAATTGCCAAATTTCAGCCAAATTCGACACAGTCGAGAAAAATGACGAAATTACCCCCGGCGCGATTTTTGTTCCCAATCAACCTGTCAAACTTGAGCCCATTCC
>NW_019246149.1:0-1471 GCF_002742605.1 Olea europaea var. sylvestris
ATAGAATACTATTGAACAACATCACAGCCATAATAACACATCGTTGATGGTAATTTATATTCAAAATTAAATATTGTTAATCATAAAAGTAGACTGTTGGATGATGTGGATGTGGTATTGCTGTCAAAAGAACTTGTCCTCCAAGTGTAGTGATCTTCCAAGAGCATTACTGATTTTGCATTAAGAAGTTTTACTTCTTGAAATGTAATTCAAGCATAAGTTGAAAGCTTTTGAGACATTTTAACACCCTCCAACTCCATAGCTACTTCTTTCATAGTTGGCCTACTTTTCCCATTCAAATTTAAGCATCTTTTTGTAAGTTTCGCGACAAGATTCAATTCTTCTCTTTTACCTTGCTCTAACACTAGGGCATCAAGAATTGTTTCAAGATTGTTTGCTTCCATGCATGATAAAAATCTCGTTGCTAACTCCTTTCATGTTCTGTTTCATCTAAAGATATTGGTCTTTTCTCATTCAAGAGCTCGACAAGAAGAACTCTAAAACCATATACATCACTTTTTTTTCTATAAATTGACTTGATTGGAAGTAATCAGGATCAAGATATCGGAATGTCCCTTTCACTACGGTAATTAGATGAGTTTGACCAACTGCGACTGATCTTGAAGTTCCAAAGTCTGAAACTTTGGCTACATATTTTTCACCCAGAAGTATGTTGCTAGACTTGATGTCTCTATGATATATGGGAAGCAAAGTTGTGTAATGGAGGTAGGCAAGTGCTCCGGCAACTTCTACTGGAATTTTCAAGTTCCAAAATTACCTATTGCCACTTTACTACTGGATTCTAGCACCCCAAAACAACCAGTACCATCTTTCTTTCCTTTCTTTCCATCACCATAATAAGCACTAGTACACGAACACTTCAAGGAACTTGGTGTATTGGTGCATATCCCATTTGAGTCTCATGAAAAATTCTTGCATTCATCAAAATCTGGCCTCAGATCAAGAATCATAACAACAATTGTTAGACTATTTACACTAGGCAGAACAAATAAGAATAATAACAGAGAAACTAACCTATGTATCCTGGACTGAGGTAAAGGTTGCCCTCATATCCTTCCCTGCACCTACAATTATATATCAACGCAATAACTATTCTCTTTGCAAGCATACCTATCAGATTTCAGCATTTTCGAGCAATTTTTGGGTCCAATCCTCCATTCCAAAACCAATGGTATATCCCTTAAATCAACGTAGTTATTTAGAAATTTTGTCGAATCATTGAGATCAGATGAACGGAAAGTGAAACCAAGACGATCCATCATTCCAAGAAAAACAAAGCTGCACAAAAAAAGTTTGGATCTCTGCCAACTACTGTTGATAATGATTAGGCGAATGATCAGAAATTTTTTACCTTTGGATACCGTAGTTTGGCAACAGCCGGCACCAGGACAAGATCCGGCACCACCGAAAACTTCCTGGCTCTCGCAGTAGGGTGCACAAGAAGTACCAG
>NW_019246150.1:0-1471 GCF_002742605.1 Olea europaea var. sylvestris
CCGGTCCCATTCGTGTTTTGGTGCGAGTAGGTTCCCGTACTATTTGATCTTTTTGAACAAATTTATTTAAATGTTGAGCCAAATTATAAATTAATCAAATTCTTAGGTACTTAATGAAATTAATTTTGACTGGCTTATTTCCGGATAATTTTTTTGGTCTCGATTTTGTGTTAATTGACATAACAATCATCTATTAACTGATGTAACAGATGCAGTATTGAACAGTGCTGTCTGTTTGAGTTTGGAGACTATTTGAACGGTGATGACTATTCTAAAAAGGCTTGAAGAATGTTCGAACAGCCACAAATGAGTCTATAAATAGCCTAACCTACTACCAGAATTTTAACACCATTTTCACTAGAACTCCTACAAATTGCTGTGTTACTTTTATAGGAGACCAAAAAAATTCTATCATAGGAAACGATTGCTGCACATCTTTAGTATCTTTGAATATAGCAAATTTATTTTAACTAAACATCGTGAAGTCGATGGACTCAAATTAACATTCTGATCTTGTTGATCATCTTGTTATGTTGCTTAAATCACAATACAGTAATTCTGTCAGTGTATTATTTTCAAATTGTTCAAATGAGAAACTTATACCCCATAAATAACATGTATATGTGCTATTTGTCCATACATAATCTTAATGTTTAATGTTTTAATTCATTTTGATGTTTCTTAGTGCATCTTTATTTGGTGGTTAAATTTTAATGTAAGTGTATATAAATTGTGGATTTTATGAAATAGATTTATATTAAAGTGTAACTTATAAAATGTATAGACGAAAATATATATTTAACTAGAAATTATTAAAATTTTTTCGGACAAAATCGTAAGTATACAGGATTGTTGACAAGTAATAGAAATCTGTGAGTTTCGAGTTTATCGTTCCCACTGGAAATAAGGTCTAATATCTAATTCAAAAACTTTTATCAAATTCGAAGTCATGTAACATCAAAAGAGATTGTTTATGTATTTTCTATACTAATCCTACACTAAGAAAGCAAATAAAGTATTTATCTAATATGTGAATATTTGTATTGGAATCATGAATCTTCCTATTATCATTTAATTCAACTCTTAATTTACAATTTAGTAAATTCATGTATTCAAACAATCAATAATCCACTTTTATTCAATATCATTTTCTAAGATATATTAAACATATATTTAAAACGACCCGATCCTATTCCTGATCCGAATTCATATGAAAAACATGCATTAATTCACAAGATTTATCACACATGATTACGAATGTCATAAATATTATTCCTAACACTTATTACCCATGTGTTGATTTTGTTGCATTGTAGGCTTATTGTGAGTATTTTTACCTTACAACAAGCAACTTATTATCTAATTGGTGATCAAACATTCAAATAGTTCAATGGAAAAGTATAACCTATCAAGAAAAATCAAGAAATACTAAATTAATTGTCTTAAATTAAAATAGACAAACAATATGATT
>NW_019246151.1:0-1471 GCF_002742605.1 Olea europaea var. sylvestris
GAATCTACGGACTGGGATGGAGTGATTTGGGGGTTTTTTTATAACGTATTTAATACGTTCTTAACTGACTTAATTAGTTATTATTGTATTAATCAATTTAGTTAATTT
Source organism: Olea europaea var. sylvestris (assembly GCF_002742605.1). Taxonomy (NCBI): domain Eukaryota; kingdom Viridiplantae; phylum Streptophyta; class Magnoliopsida; order Lamiales; family Oleaceae; genus Olea; species Olea europaea. The sequence goes on from NW_019246151.1 coordinate 109, forward strand.
TCTAAGGTAGTGGGCCTAATTTACCCAAGAAATAATTGTGGCGGGTATAATTCCAAAAGCAAATAGCATGGCCATGGCCACAGCCACATCCACATCCATTTCTACACAGTTCCGCAGGACCTCTCTCTTTCACTCCTCATTATCCACCCGGAAATCCCACTTTTTTCACCTCAAGGCTTCATCTGTAAGTCTCTCTCTTTTTTCTTATCTCAAACTTCTTTTCAATTTTCACACACATTTGATTCCCCTTTTCTTGATTTCATTTTATTGATTTAAGTTGAGTTCATCTTAAAAGTTACAGATGCAGGGAAGCGAGATTACAGAGGAAGAACAAGTAGGTGCTCCTCAAAAGAAGAAAATCTTTGTGGCAGGTGCCACGGGAAGTACTGGGAAGAGGATTGTGGAGCAGCTGTTGGCTAAGGGCTTTTCAGTTAAGGCCGGGGTTCACGATATCGATAAAGCTAAAACAACCTTACCTGGAGACAACCCTAATCTTCAAATTGTGAGTGTTTAGGTTAATTTATTGCTTCAATTGGGTTTCCGTTGATTTGGTAATTAGAGGTGCTTCTATTGGATATTATGAAAATGATTTGCAACAAGCTCATGATACTGTAAAATGTCGTATGAGGCTATAAAAGCTGTTTAAAAAGTAATTTAAATTATTAAGCTTGTTCAGAACACTCCTATGAGAACGGAGGTGGGAAAAATTGTTCACGAGTGAGACTTTTGATGGGAATAAATGAATATGGTGTGCATGTGAGGGATTTTTGAGAATATAATTCAAACAAATGAGTTTGTTTGCTCTTTGGAAGCTTAAGCTGTTAGAAGAATAGATTCAACAAAAACTTGTACTCGAATCTATGCGAAAATGGGAGATAAGGTTTGTGATGATTATTTTACCCAATTTTCACTATCAAAGTTAGTGCGACTTAAAAACTATACTTCCTCGGACAACACAAATATTCTCTGTTTAACCATGTAATGGCGACCAAAGTCCCTTAAGTTAAACACGGTTAACATTGATTTCGAGTAAACTTTATGGATAAGATCATAAGTCTGATTGTGTTTGACTCTTTTTGAGATCATAAGTCTGATTATGTTAAAATTTTGGGTTTGCTAGCCCTGGACGTTTAGAATAATCCAAAAATTTTAAGCACTCTAAAAAATGTAATAATCATTTGCACTTTTTGGTTTAATTTTTAGCATCACTCTATAATTACTTTCATCTTTGGTTTTAGCGTACTTTTAACAGAATACAGACTTTAAATAGGACTTTCTTATTCTATTCACGCGACATGAAATTACACATTGCTAAGCCTAAATAAGAGAGGAAATACACAATTTCGGACTTTCAGAATTGCAT
>NW_019246152.1:0-1471 GCF_002742605.1 Olea europaea var. sylvestris
AAAATGGCCGAAAACCCTCATATGTCACGACGAAGTGGTGAGTTCAATCCAAAACGGTTGCTACATTTCCAAAAAGTACTTATTGGCCCAAAATGGACACCGTGTGCAGAAGTTACGCTCAATTCTTCATACGCCGACTCTCCAAGCGTTCCAAATACGGAAGTGCTCATTCTTTAGAAAAATGGCGGAAATGCCTCATACGTCACGATGAAGTCGTGAGTTCAATCCAAAACGGTCGCTACATTTCTGAAAAGGACTTATGGGCCCAAAACGGACACCGTGTGCATAAGTCACGCTCACTTCTTCGAACGTCGACAATCCGAGGGCTCCAAATATGCAAGTGCTGATTCTTTCGAAAAATGGTCGAAATCCCTCATACGTCATGACGAAGTGGTGATTTCAATCCAAAACGGTCGCTACATTTCCAAAAAGTACTTATGGGTCGAAAACGGACACCGTGTGCAGAAGTTGCGCTCAATTCTTCTTACGCCGACTCTCCAAGCGTTCCGAATGTGCAAGTGCTCATTGTTTCAAAAAATGGCTGAAAACCGTTGCACGTCATGATGATGTCCTGAGTTTAATCCAAAACGGTCGCTACATTTCCAAAAAGTACTTATGGGCCGAAAACGGACACCGTGTGCAAAAGTTACGCTCAATTCTTCGTCCGCTGACTCTCCAAGCGTTCCGAATGTGCAAGTGCTCATTGTTTCCAAAAATGGCCAAAATCCCTCATACGTCACGATGAAGTGGTGAGTTCAATCCAAAACGGTCGCTACATTTCTAAAAAGTACTTATGGGTCGAAAACGGACACCGTGTGCAGAAGTTACGCTCAATTCTTCGTCCGCTGACTCTCCAAGCGTTCCGAATGTGCAAGTGCTCATTGTTTCCAAAAATGGCCAAAATCCCTCATACGTCACGATGAAGTGGTGAGTTCAATCCAAAACGGTCGCTACATTTCTAAAAAGTACTTATGGGTCGAAAACGGACACCGTGTGCAGAAGTTACGCTCAATTCTTCGTCCGCTGACTCTCCAAGCGTTCCGAATGTGCAAGTGCTCATTGTTTCCAAAAATGGCCAAAATCCCTCATACGTCACGATGAAGTGGTGAGTTCAATCCAAAACGGTCGCTACATTTCTAAAAAGTACTTATGGGTCGAAAACGGACACCGTGTGCAGAAGTTACGCTCAATTCTTCGTACGCCGACTCTCCAAGCGTTCCAAATATGCAAGTGCTCATTCTTTCAAAAAATGGCTGAAAACCCTTGTACATCGTGATGATGTCATGAGTTCAATCCAAAACGATCACTACATTTCCAAAAAGTACTTATGTGCCCAAAACGGACACCGTGTGCGTAAGTAACGCTCAATTCTTCGAACGTCGACAATTCGAGGGCTCCAAATATGCAAGTGCTCATTCTTTCCAAAAATGGCCGAAATCCCTCATACGTCACGACGAAGTAGTGAGTTCAA
>NW_019246153.1:0-1471 GCF_002742605.1 Olea europaea var. sylvestris
AGAACGCTAGGAGAGTCGGCGGACGAAGAATTGAGCGTAACTTTTGCACACGGTGTCCGTTTTGGGCCCATAATAACTTTTTGAAATGTCGAAACCGTTTTGGATTGAACGTACCACTTCATCTGACGTACAAGGGATTTCGGCCATTTTCGAAAGAATGAGCGCTTGCATATTTAGAACGGTTGGAGAGTCGGTGGATGAAGAATTGAGCGTAACTTTTGCACACCGTGTCCGTTTTCGGCCCATAAGAACTTTTTGGAAATGTAGCGACCGTTTTGGATTGAACTCACCACTTCGTCGTGATGTACGAGGGATTTTGGCCATTTTTTGAAAGAATAAGCACTTGTATATTGAGAACGCTTGGAGAGTCGGCGGACGAAGAATTGAGCGTAACTTTTGCACACGGTGTCCGTTTTGGGCCCATAAGAACTTTTTGGAAATGTAGGGACCGTTTGGGATTGAACTCACCACCTCGTCGTGACGTATGGGGGAGGGCAACCATTTTTCAAAAGAATGAGCATTTGCATATTTGGAACGCTAAGATTGTCGGCGTACGAGGAATTGAGCGTAACTTTTGCACACGTTGTCCGTTTAGGGCCCATAAGTACTTTTTGCAAATGAAGCGACCGTTTTGGATTGAATTCACGACTTCGTCGTGACGTACGAGTGATTTTGGCCATTTTTCGAAGGAATGAGCGCTTGTATATTGAGAACGCTTGGAGAGTCGACGGACGAAGAATTGAGCGTAACTTTTGCACACGGTGTCCGTTTTGGGCCCATAAGAACTTTTTGGAAATGTAGCGACCGTTTTGGATTGAACTCACCACTTCATCATGACGTACAAGGGATTTTGGCCATTTTTGGAAAGAATGAGCACTTGCATATTTAGAACGGTTGGAGAGTCGGCGGACGAAGAATTGAGCGTAACTTTTTCACACGGTGTCCGTTTTGGGCCCATAAGAACTTTTTGGAAATGTGGCGATCGTTTTGGATTGAACTCACCACTTCATTGTGATGTATGGGGGAGCTCAACCATTTTTCAAACGAATGAGCACTTGCATATTTGGAACGCTTGGATTGTCGACGTACGAAGAATTGAGCGCAACTTTTGCACGCAGTGTCCGTTTTGGGCCCATAAGTACTTTTTGGAAATGTAGCGACCGTTTTGGATTGAACTCACCACTACGTCGTGACGTATGGGGGAGTTAATCCATTTTTCGAAGGAATGGGCGCTTGTATGTTGAGAACGCTTGGAGAGTCGACGGACGAAGAATTGAGTCTTAACTTTTGCATACGGTGTCTGTTTTGGGCCCATAAGAACATTTTGGAAATGTAGCGACCGTTTTGGATTGAACTCACCACTTCATCATGACGTACGGGGGAGTTCAACCATTTTTCAAAAGAATTAGCACTTGCATATTTAGAATGCTTGGAGAGTCGACGGACGAAGAATTGAGCGCAACTTTTGCAC
>NW_019246154.1:0-1471 GCF_002742605.1 Olea europaea var. sylvestris
AATAGTTTTCCCATCCAATTCGCACTAGACAAAAATGTAGGTGTCAAACAACGTGTCCAAAATCAGTGTACAAATAGCAAAGTGCAATCGCTAAGAACCTTGCTACATGTACACTATGATGTACACTTTAGTTTACACTTTGCCACGTGACATTATCATGTTGGACAATTTAAATTTCAAATTGTTATCCCATCTAATTGACACTTGACAACAACACAAGTGTCAAACAAAGTGTCAAAAATCAGTGTACAAATAGCGAAGTTTAATTGGTAAGAACCTTGCTACATTTACACTACGGTGTACACATTAATTTACACTTTGCCACGTGGCATTACCATCTTAAAAAGTTTAATTTTCAAATAGTTTTCCCATCCATTTAACACTTGACAACAATGAAAGTGTCAAACAATGTGTCAAAAATCAATGCACAAATAGCAATGTTCAATCGGTAAGAACCCTGCGACATGTACAATGTAGTGTACACTTTAATTTAAAATCTGCCACAAGACATTACCCTGTTGGAGAGCTCAAATTTCAAACAGTTTTCCCATCCAATTGATACTTGACAACAATGCAAGTGTCAAACAATATGTCAAAAATCAGTGTACAAATTGCAAAGATAAATAGGTAAGAACCTTGCTTCATGTAAACCATGGTGTGCACACTTTAGTCTACACTTTGCCACGTAATGTTACCCTATTAGGCAGTTTAAATTTCAAACAATTTTTCCATCCAATTGACACTTGACAACAATGCAAGTGTTAAACAAGGTGTCAAAAATTAGGGTACAAATATCAAAGTTCAATCGGTATGAACCTTGCTACATGTACACCTTAGTTTACACTTTGCCACGTGACATTACCCTATTGGACAGTTTAAATTTCAAACAATTTTCCCATATAATTTAAACCTAACAACAATGCAAGTGTCAAACAATGTGTTAAAATTAGTGTACAAATAGCAAAGTTCAATCGGTAAGAACCTTGTAACATGTACACTATGGTGCACACTTTAGTTTACACTTTGACACGTGTCAATACCCAGTTGAACAGTTTAAATTTCAAACAATTTTCCCATCCAATTAGCACATGACAACAATGCAAGTGTCAAAAAACGTGTCAAAAATCAGTGTACATGTAGCAAACTTCAATCGATAAGAACCTTACAACATGTACACTATGGTGTACACTTTAGTTTACATTTTACCACGGGTCATTACCCAATTGGACATTTTAAATTTCAAAAAGTTTCCTCATCCAATTGACACCTGACAACAATGCAAGTGTAAAACAACGTGTAAAAGATCTGTGTACAAATAGCAACATTCAATCGGTATGAACCTTGCTACATGTACACTATCGTATACACTTTAGTTTACACTTCACCACGCAACATTACCCTGTTGGACAGTTTAAATTTCAAACAGTTTTCCCATCTACTTGACACCAAACAACAATGCAAGTGTCAAACA
>NW_019246155.1:0-1471 GCF_002742605.1 Olea europaea var. sylvestris
TCTTTTGATTTCATGATAACTTAGGCTTTATTCATTTTGTGCAAATTGCAAGTCTAATTGGATTGGAATCGAGCCAATTAACAATGGTTTTTGTTTCCATGATCACTTTTGATTTGTTCATTTTTGGCAAATTGCTAGTCTAATTCGATTGGAATCGAAAGAATGAAAAGTTGTTTTTGATTTCATGATAACTTTTGGTTTTTTTCATTTTTGGTAAATTACTAGTCTAATTAGATGGGAATCGAGCCAATGAAAAGTGATTTTTGATTTCATGATAACTTCTAGCTTGTTCGTTTTTGGCGAATCACTTGACTAATTCGACTGGAATCGAGCCAATGAAAAATGGTTTTTCATTCATGATAATTTTGGGTTTGTTTCCTTTGGCGAATAGCTAGACTAGTTCGACTAGAATCGAGCCAATGAAAAGAGGGTTTTTATTTCATTATAACCACGGGATTTTTCATTTTTATCGAATTGCTAGTCTGATTTGGGTTTGTTCATTTTTGTCGAATTGCTAGTCTAATTCGATTGGTATCAAGACAATGAAAGGTGGTTTTTGATTTCACGATAACTTTAGGTTTGTTCATTTTCTGTGAATTGCCAGTCTAATTGGATTGGAATCAAGCCAATGAAAAGTGCCTTTTGATTTCATGATAACTTTGGGTTTGTTCATTTTTTGGGAATTGCTAGTCTAATTCGATTGGAACCGAGGCAATGAACAGTTTTTTTTATTTCATGATAACTTCGGATTTGTCCGTTTTTCGCAAATCGCTAGTCTAATTCGATTGGGATCAAGCCAATGAAAAGTGGTTTTTGATTTCATGATAAAGTCGGGTTTGTTCATTTTTGATGAATCACTTGACTAATTCGATTGGAATCGAGCCAATGAAAAGTGGTTTTTGATTCATGATAATTTCGAGTTTGATTATTTTTGGCAAATAGCTAGACTAGTTCGACTGGAATCGAGCCAATGAAAAGAGGGTTTTGATTTCATGATAACCATGGGTTTGTTAATTTTTATCGAATTGCTAGTCTAATTCGGGTTTGTTCATTTTTGTCGAATTGCTAGTCTAATTCGATTGGTATCGAGCCAATGAAAAGTGGTCTTTGATTTCATGATAACTTCGGGTTTGTTCATTTTTGGCGAATTTCTAGTCTAATTCGACTAGAATCGAGCCAATGAAAAGTGGCTTTTGATTTCATTATAACTTTGGGTATGTTCATTTTTGGCGAATCGCTAGTCTAATTCGATTGGAATCGAGCGAATGAGAAGTACCTTCTAATGATTTCGTGATACCTTCGGGTTTTTTCATTTTTGGCGAATTGCTAGTCTAATTCGGTTGGAATAGAGCCAATGAAAAGTAGTTTTCGATTTCGTGATCACTTAAGGTTTGTTTATTTTTGGCTAAATGCTAGTCTGATTCTTCTGGAATCGAGCCAATGAAATGTGGCTTTTGATTTCATGATAACT
>NW_019246156.1:0-8320 GCF_002742605.1 Olea europaea var. sylvestris
TGGATTGTCGGCATTTGAAGAACTGAGTGTAACTTTTGCAGGCCGTGTCCGTTTTGGGCCCATAAGTACTTTTCGAAAAGATTGCGACCCTTTTGGTTTGAACTAACCCTTTTCATCATGACGTATCAGGGATTTTAGCCATTTTCAAAAGAACAAGCACATTCTTATTTGGAATGCTTGGGTTGTCGACGTTCGAAGAACTGAGTGTGATATTTGCATACGGTGTCCATTTTGGGGCCCATAAGTACATTTGGAAAGGTAGCCACCCTTTTGGATTGAACTCACTGCTTCACTGTGACGTATGACGGATTTCAGCCGTTTGTGGAAGAACAAGCACTTCCTTATTTGGAACGCTTGGATTGTCGGCATTCGAGTAACTGACTGTGACTTTTGCATACGGTCTCCATTTTGGACGCATAAGTACTTTTCGGAAAGGTAGCGACCCTTTTGGATTGAACTCACTGCTTCACCGTGATGAATGAGGGCGTTTGGCCATTGTCGAAGAACACGCACGTGTTTATTTGGAATGCTTGGATTGTTGGCGTTCAAAGAACTGAGTGTCACTTTTGGAGACGGCGTCCGTTTTGGGCCCACAAGTACTTTTCGAAAGGGTAGCAATCCTTATGGACTGAACTAACGTTTTTCATCATAACGTATCAGGGATTTCGGCCATTTGTGAGAGAACAAGCACTTGCTTATTTGGAACGCTTTGATTGTCGACGTTCGAAGAAATGAGTGTGACTTTTGCAGGCGATGGTCGTTTTGGGCCCATAAGTACTTTTTGGAAAGGTAGCGACCCTTTTGGATTGAACTCACTGTTTCGTCGTGATGTATGAGGGATTTTGGCCTTTTGTAGAAGAATAAGTACGTGTTTATTTGGAACGCTTGGATTGTCGATATTTGAAGAACTGAGTGTGACTTTTGCAGGCCGTGTCCGTTTTGGGCCCATAAGTACTTTTCGGAAAGGTTGCGACACTTTTGGTTTGAACTAACCCTTTTCGTCATGACGTATCAGGGATTTTGGCCATTTTCAGAAGAACAAGCACATTCTTATTTGGAACGCTTGGGTTGTCGGCGTTCGAAGAACTGAGCGTGATTTTTGCATACGGTGTCCAGTTTGGGCCCATAAGTACATTTCAAAAAGGTAGCGACCCTTTTGGATTGAACTCACTGCTTCGCCGTGGCGTATCATGGATTTCGGACATTTGTGGAAGAACAAGCACTTGCTTATTTGGAACACATGGATTGTCGGCGTTCGAAGAACTGAGTGTGACTTTTGCAGGCGCTGTCCGTTTTGGGCTCATCAGTACTTTGCAAAAAGGTAGCGACCCTTTTGCATTGAAATAACACTTTTTATCATGACGTATCAGAGATTTCGATAGTTTGTGGAAGAACAAGCACTTCCTTATTTGGAACGTTTGGATTGTCAGCGTTCGAAGAACTGAGTGTGACTTTTGCAAGCGTTCTCTGTTTTGGGCCCATAAGTAGTTTTTGGAATGGTAGCGACCCATTTGGATAGAACTGTCCCTTTTCGTCATGACGTATCAGGGATTCTTGCTGTTTGTGGAAGAACATGCACTTGCTTATTTGGAACGCTTGGATTGTCGGCGTTCGAAGAACTGAGTTTGACTTTTTCATACGGTCTCCGTTTTGGACCCATAAGTACTTTTCGAAAAGGTATTGACGCTTTTGGATTTAACTAACCATTTTCATCATGATGTATCACGGATTTCAGTGTTTTGTGGAAGAACAAGCAATTGCTCATTTGGAACGCTTGGATTGTCGGTGTTCGAAGAACTGAGTTTGACTTTTTCATACGATCTCTGTTTTGGACCCATAAGTACTTTTCGAAAAGGTATCGATGCTTTTGGACTTAACTAACCATTTTCATCATGACGTATCAGGGATTTCAGCCGTTTGTGGAAGAACAAGCAATTGCTTATTTGGAACGCTTGGATTGTCCGCGTTCGAAGATCTGAGTGTGACTTTTGCAAGCGGTGCGGTTTTGGGTCCATAAGCACTTTTTAAAAAGGTAGCAACCCTTTTGGACTGAAGTAACCCTTTTCGTCATGACATATCAGGGATTTCGTCCGTTTGTGGAAGAACAAGCACTTGCTTATTTGGAACGCTTGGATTATTAGCGAACGAAGAACTGAGTGTGACTTTTGCATACTGTCTCCGTTTCGGACCCATAAGTACTTTTTGAAAAGGTAGCGACCATTTTGGATCGAACTCACTGCTTCACTGTGATGAATGCGGGATTTTAGACATTTGTCGAAGAATAAGCACGTGTTTATTTCGAACGCTTGGATTGTCGGTGTTCAAAGAATAGAGTGTGATTTTTGCAGGCAATGTCCGTTTTGGGCCCATAAGTACTTTTTGAAAAGGTAGCGATCCTTTTGCTTTGAACTAACCCTTTTCGTTATGACATATTAGGGATTTCGGCCATTTGTAGAAGAATAAGCACTTGCTTATTTGGAATGCTTGGATTGTCGGCGTTCGAAGAACTGAGTGTGACTTTTGCATACGGTGTCCATTTTGGGCCCATAAGTACATTTTGGAAGGGTAGCAACCCTTTTAGATTGAACTCACTACTTCTCCATGACGTATGAGGGATTTCGGCCGTTTGTGGAAAAATAAGCACTTGCTTATTTGGAATGCTTGGATTGGTGGCGTTCGAAGAACTGAGTGTGACTTTTGCATACGCTGTCCGTTTTGGGCCCATAAGTACATTTCAAAAAGGTAGCGACCCTTTTGGATAGAACTGTCCCTTTTCTTCATGACGTATCAGGGATTTCTGCCATTTGTGGAAGAACAAGCACTTGCTTATTTGGAACGCTTGGATTGTCGGCGTTTGAAGAACTGAGTGTGACTTTTGCATACGGTCTCCGTTCTGGACCCAAAAGTACTTTTCGGAAAGGTAGCGATGCTTTTGGTTTGAACTCGCTGCTTCATCGTTATGAATGAGGGATTTTGGCCATTTTTCGAAGAACAAGCACGTGTTTGTTTGGAACGCTTGGCTTGTCGACGTTCAAAGAACTGAGTGTGACTTTTGTAGGTAGTGTCCGTTTTGAGCCCATAAGTACTTTTCGGAAAGATGGCGACCCTTTTGCATTGAACTAACCCTTTTCATCACGACGTATCAGGGATTTCGGCTATTTTGTGGAAGAACAGGCACTTGCTTATTTGGAACGCTTGGATTGTCGGCGTTCGAAGTGCTGAGTGTGACTTTTGCATACGGTGTCCAGTTTGGGCCCATAAGTACATTTTGAAAAGGTAGTGACCCTTTTGGATTGAACTCACTGTTTCGCCGTGACGTATCATGGATTTCGGCCATTTATGGAAGAATAAGCACTTGCTTATTTGGAACACATGGATTGTCGGCGTTCGAAGAACTGAGTGCGACTTTTGTAGGCGCTGTCCGTTTTGGGCTCAAAAGTACTTTGCGAAAAGGTAGCGACCCCTTTTGCATTGAAGTAACACTTTTCATCATGATGTATCAGGGATTTCGGTAGTTTGTGGAAGAACAAACACTTGCTTATTTGGAACGCTTGGATTGTCGGCGTTCGAAGAACTGAGTGTGACTTTTGTAAGCAGTCTATTTTGGGCCCATAAGTAGTTTTTGGAATGGTAGTGACCCATTTGGATAGAACTGTCCCTTTTCGTCATGACGTATTAGGGATTTTTGCCATTTGTGGAAGAACATGCACTTGCTTATTTGGAATGCTTGGATTGTCGACGTTCGAAGAACTGAGTGTGACTTTTTCATACGGTCTCTGTTCTGGACCCATAAGTACTTTTGGGAAAGGTAACGATGCTTTTAGATTGAGCTCAGTGCTTCGTCGTTACGAATGAGGGATTTTGGCCAGTTGTCGAAGAACAAGTACGTGTTTATTTGGAACGCTTGGCTTGTCGGCGTTCAAAGAACAGAGTGTGACTTTAGCAGGCGGTGTCCGTTTTGGGCCCGTAAGTACTTTTCGGAAAGCTAGCGACCCTTTTGCATTGAACTTAACCTTTTCATCATGACGTATCAGGGATTTCGGATAGTTGTGGAAGAACAGGCACTTGCTTATTTGGAACGCTTGGATTGTCGGCGTTCGAAGAACAGAGTGTGACTTTTGCATACGGTTCCTAGTTTAGGCCAATAAGTACATTTCGAAAAAGGTAGCGACCCTTTTGGATTGAACTCACTGCTTCGCCGTGACGTATTATGGATTCCAGCCATTTGTGGAAGAACTAGCACTTGCTTATTTGGAACACATGGATTGTCGGCGTTCGAAAAATTGAGTGTGACTTTTCCATACGGTCTCTGTTTTGGACCAATAAGTACTTTTTGGAAAGGTAGTGATGCTTTTGGATTGAACTCACTGCTTCGCCGTGACGAATGTGGGATTTTGGCCATTTGTCAAAGAACAAGCACGCATTTATTTGGAACGCTTGGATTGCCGGCGTTCGAAGAAATGGGTGTGACTTTTGCAGGCGGTGTCCGTTTTGGGCCCATAAGTACTTTTCGGAAAGGTAGCGACCCTTTTACATTGAGCTAACCCTTTTCATCATGACGTATAAGGGATTTCAGCGGTTTGTGGAAGAATAGGCACTTGCTCATCTGGAACGCTTGGATTGTCGACGTTCGAAGAACTAAGTGTGACTTTTCCATACGGTGTCCATTTTGGGCCCATAAGTACATTTCGAAAAGGTAACGACCCATTTGGATTGAACTCCATTTGTGGAAGAATAAGCACTTGCTTATTTGGAAAGCATGGATTGTCGGCGTTCGAAGAACTGAGTGTGACTTTTGCAGGCGTTATCTATTTTGGGCCCATAAGTACTTTACTGAAAGGTAGCGACTCTTTTGCATTGAACTAACACTTTTCATCATGACGTATCAAGGATTTTGGTAGTTTGTGGAAGAACAAGAACTTGCTTATTTGGAATGCTTGGATTGTCGGCGTTCGAAAAACTGAGTGTGACTTTTGCAGGCGTTGTCTGTTTTGGGCCCATAAGTACTTTTTGGAATGGCAGCGACCCTTTTGGATAGAACTGTCCCTTTTCGTCATGATGTATCAGGGATTTCTACCGTTTGTGGAAGAACAAGCACTTGCTTATTTGGAACGCTTGGATTGTTGGCGTTAGAAGAACTGAGTGTGACTTATGCATACGCTATCCGTTTTGGACCCATAAATACATATCGAAAAGGTAGCGACCCTTTTGGATTGAACTCACTACTTCATCGTGACGTATGAGGGATTTTCGCCGTTTGTGGAAGAACAAGCACTTACTTATTTGGAACTGTTGGACTGTCGGCGTTCGAAGAACTGAGTGTGACTTTTACGTACGGTCTCCATTTTGGACCCATAAGTACTTTTCGAAAAGGTATCGACGCTCTTTGATGGAGCTAATCCTTTTCATCATAACGTATCAGGGATTTCAGCCGTTTGTGGAAGAACAAGCACTTGCTTATTTGGAACGCTTGGATTGTCAGTGTTCGAAGAACTGAGTGTGACTTTTGCAGACAGTGGCCATTTTGGGCCCAAAACTACTTTTCGGAAAGGTGGCGACCCTTTTCGATTGAACTCACTACTTCGTCGTAACGTATCATGGATTCCAACCATTGGTGGAAGAACAAGCACTTACTTACTTGGAACACATGGATTGTCGACGTTCGAGGAACTGAGTGTGACTTTTGCAGGCGTTGTCCATTTTGGGCCCATAAGTACTTTGCGGAAAGGTAGCGACCCTTTTGCATTGAACTAACAATTTTCATCATGACGTATCAGGGATTTCGGTAGTTTGTGGAAGAACAAGCACTTGCTTGTTTGGAACGCTTGGATTGTCGGCGTTCGAAGAACTGGGTGTGACTTTTGCAGGCGCTGTCTGTTTTGGGCCCATAAGTACTTTTTGGAATGGTAGCGACCCTTTTAGATAGAACTGTCCCTTTTAGTCATGATGTTTCAGGGATTTCTGCCGTTTGTGGAAGAACAAGCACTTGCTTATTTGGAACGCTTAGATTGTCGGCGTTCGAAGAACTGAGTGTGACTTTTGCATACGCTATCCGTTTTGGGCCCATAAGTACATTTCGAAAAGGTAGCGACCCTTTTGGATTGAACTCACTGCTTCACAGTGACGTATGAGGGATTTTTGCCATTTGTGGAAGAACATGCACTTGCTTATTTGGAACGGTTGGATTGTCGACGTTTGAAGAACTGTGTGTGACTTTTAATTACGGTCTCCGTTTTGGACCTATAAGTACTTTTCCAAAAGGTATCGACGCTTTTTGATGGAGCTAACCCTTTTCATCATAACTTATCAAGGATTTCGGCAGTTTGTGGAAGAACAAGCACTTGCTTATTTGGAACGCTTGGATTGTCAGCGTTCGAAAAACTGAGTGTGACTTTTGCAGGCAGTGGCCGTTTTGGGCCCATAACTACTTTTTAGAAAGGTAGCGACCCTTTTGGATTGAACTAGCCCTTTTCATAGTGACGTATCAGGGATTTCGGCCGTTTGTGGAAGAACAAGCACTTGCTTATTTGAAACGCTTGGATTGTCGACGTTCGAAGAACAGAGTGTGACTTTGGAATACGCTGTCCATTTTGGGCCCATAAGTACATTTCAAAAAGGTAGCGACCCTTTTGGATTGAACTCACTGCTTCACCGTGATGTTTGAGGGATTTTGTCTATTTGTGAAAGAACAAGCACTTGTTTATTTGGAATGCTTGGATTGTCGGTGTTCGAAGAACTGAGTGTGACTTTTGCATACGATGTCCGTTTTGGGCCCATAAGTACATTTCGGAAAGGTAGCAACCCTTTGGATTGAACTCACTGCTTCATCGTGACGTATGAGGCATTTTGGCCATTTGTGGAAGAACAAGCACGTGTTTATTTGGAACGCTCAGGTTGTCGACGTTCGAAGAACAGATTGTGACTTTTGCAGGCGGTGTCCGTTTTCGGCCCATAAGTACTTTTCGGAAAGGTAGTAACCCTTCTACATTGAACTAACCCTATTCATCATGACGTATCAAGGATTTCATCCATTTGTGCAAGAACAAGCACTTGCCTATTTGAAACGCTTGGATTGTCGGCGTTCGAAGAACTGAGTGTGACTTTGCCGGGGGTGGCCATTTTGGACCCACAAGTACTTTTCGAAAAGGTAGCGATGCTTTTGGATTGAACTCACTACTTTGTCGTGACGTATGAGGGATTTCGGCCGTTTGTGGATGAACAAGCACTTGCTTATTTGGAACGCTAGGATTGTCAGCATTCGAAGAACTGAGTGTGACTTTTACATACGGCCTTCGTTTTGGACCTATAAGTACATTTCGGAAAGGTAGCGACGCTTTTGGATTGAACTCATTGCTTCGCCATAACGAATGAGGGATTTTGGCCATTTGTCTAAGTTCAAGCACGTGTTTATTTGGAACGCTTGGATTGTCGGCGTTCGGAGAACTGAGTGTGACTTTTGTAGGTGATGTTCGTTTTAGGTCCATACATACTTTTTGAAAAGGTACTGACCCTTTTTGCATTGAACTAACCCTTTTCATCATGGCGTATGTTAGGAAAATATGTAATTGGCAAATCTGTGACCAAGGACCAAATTGTCAAAATTGTAAAGTCAAGGACCAAATTGTCAATGTCCAATAGTTCAGGGGCTAGAGTTACAATTAACTAAAGTTTATAGGCTAGGTCTAGGGTTGTGTGGGATGCCTCGAAGATGCAACCGACGCTTTGATTTCGCTAAAGTCTCACCCTGACCTCGCTCGAGCCACAATTGCAGAACCAACTTTGCTAGACTTACGCTGAGCCATCGCTCGAGCGAAATGTACGTTGCTCGAGGCTCGCCAGTACCTCGCTCGAGCGACCGTGTTACCTAGCCAATTCTAATTTTAAACGCTCGTGAATGTTTGATGCTCCACATTACCATATATCAACCTCTATATATACCAAACGTCCTATTCGTGTTCATTAACCCGAAAATTCACATTGAAAACACTTTGAATATTCTTTCAATTCCTTGGCAACCAAAAATCCAAATCATTCTCTCCAAGGATCAAAAGCCAAAGAAATCCTTCGTTGTTCTCATACCAATCTTTGGCTTGTTGAGTAAAAACATCAAATCCATAAGCACCAAAACACCTGTCTCACAACTCCAATTAAACTTCCAGAAGATCATCTGTTTGAAGATCCGGGAAGGATTTGCTTGAAGAGCTGGAGTGCGTGGCGATTCACGGGAGGTAGAAATTATACAAGGCTGGGATTTAGCACGGATCTGCAAAATCCAGGAGGGTCTTGAGTTCATACAGCAAGGAGGGCAGAAAATTGAGAG